>NC_092411.1:87684420-87987451 GCF_040894005.1 Engystomops pustulosus
AAGGTGCCCTCCATCCCGTGAGTGTGTACACTGACCACAAAAACTTGTTATACCTCCAGACAGCCCAGCCCCTGAATCCTAGGCAAGCCCGGTGGTCTTTGTTCTTTTCCTGTTTCAACCTGCTGATCCATTTTCGTCCGGCGGGCAAGAATGTCAAGGTTGAAGCCCTGTCCCAGGCTTCGGATGTTGTTGGAAAAGAACCAGCTCCTCGACACATAATTTCTCCGAACCAGCTTGTTGTTGCGGCTCCAGTGGATCTTCGGCAGCTACCTCCCGGCAAGACGTATGTTAGACCTGCTCTCCGGAAGAGAATTTTATCTTGGGGACATTCTTCTCGTGTGGCTCTGCATCCTGGGGTGCAACGCACCGTGGCCCTCATCTCCCGCTACTACTGGTGGCCAGACCTGGTCAAAGATGTTTGGGAGTTTGCTCCTCCTGTGCCCGCAACAAAGCCTCCTGTCTTAAACCGGCTGGACTGCTACTGCCGTTGCCGATGCCCAGTCGCCAGTGGTCCCATGTGGCAATGGACTTTGTCACCAATCTGCCTGTCTCCTCGGGCAGTACTGTCATCTGGGTGGTAACGGACCGTTTTTCAAAGATGTCCCATTTTATTCCTCTTCCAGGTCTTCCGTCTTCACCACAGCTTGCCAGTCTATATTTCAAACACATCTTCCGACTGCATGGACTTCCGCTACACATCGTGTCCGATGGAGGAGTCCAGTTTGTATCAAAATTCTGGCGTCTCCCTCCTGAAGCCAGTTGTGCTGAACCGCTTCTCCCAGCAACCCCCTCCTCCGGCTCCTGAGGCGGATTCCCCAGATGTCTATGAAGTTAAGGAGGTTCTGGACATGAAGATCGTAAGGGGTAAGCGGTTCTTTCTTGTAGACTGGAAGGGGTTCATGCCTGTGGAGAGATTTTGGGAGCCAAAAGAGAACATTTTGGAGCGGGGAGAAGAGGGGGAGGCCGAAGGGGGTGGGGTACTATCACGGGTGCTCCCGTGATCCCTGTCTCACTTACCTCCCCCAGCTCCAGCGGCGTCCTCTGCAGCTCCCACGGCTTGGCGCACGCATCCCCGTCCCCTAGGCATGGCAGAAAAATTCCCATGCATTTTAAATGCTCCCATAAATAAGCTAGCTACCATTAACCACAATCAATGCATTACCCATATACAAAAAGATATCCAAAACTTTTCCTCCTACCCAATCTTTTGGTTAGGGAGAATTGCAGCAATAAAAATGCTAACTTTACCCCAAACTCTCTATTATTTCCGAAATCTACCCATTCCCATTTCCACCTCAACAATCAAACGCATCCAACAAATCATTGTGCCACTCTCTGACCTCCTGCTGCTGCTGGCACCTCCACACTTTGTCATTGTGCCACTATGTTGCCTACCAGGTTGCTGCCAGTTCCAGAATTTGTCACTGTGCCACTCTATGACCTCCTGCTGCCACCTCCACACTCTGTCATTGTGCCACACTGTGGCCTACCATGTTGCTGCCACCTCCAGAATTTGTCATCATGCCACTCTCTGACCTCATGCTGCTGCTGCTTCTGCTGCCACCTCTACACTTTGTCATTGTGCCACTCTCTGACCTCCTGCCACTGCCACCTCCACACTTTGTCATTGTGCCACTATGTGGCCTACCAGGGAGGTGCAAGCTCCAGAATTTTTCATTGTGCCACCCTCTTGCCTCGTGCTGCTGCCACCTCCACACCCAGTCATTGTGCCACACTGTGGCCTACCATGTTGCTGCCACCAAAAGAATTTGTCATCGTGCCACTCTTTGACCTCATGCTGCTGCTTCTACTGCCACCTCTACACTTTGTCATTGTGCCACTCTCTGACCTCATGCTGCTCCTATCACCTCCAGAATTTGTCATTGTGCCACTCTCTGACCTCATGCTGCTGCTTCTGCCACCTTTGCAGTTCTTTTTTGGCGAAGACATAAGATTTTCAGGGAAATTGTCATGAATGATAGATGTGGCGTTTCTAATCTTCAAATTTAAATGGCGCTGCTAGGCCGGCAGGGGCAAGCATGCTTGTAATGGCCACCCTGGAAGCAGACGCTTCTAGCGCCATGTCCATGCACGGAGCAAGGCTCACACTCTAGACGAGCTCCAGGGCATCAGCCTCCACGGCACGTCACCTGACTGAGCAATCGGAGCATGTCGGCAGAGGAGCACCCTCGCCAGTTGCACTTTCTGGCATCCTCCGGTCACAGCTCCACACATGAAAGTCCTGCGTTCCTTCACTGTGGCGAAGCTCTCTTTCACACCATCTCAGCCTGGCTTGAAACAGCACCTCGACCCGGTCGTGGGAGCATGCCACCAGAGGCGCACTCTCACCCGCCTCACATTACGCCATCCATCGGTCACACTTCCACACATGAAAGTCTCCAGTCTCAGCTGCACACCTGCCCTCTCACACCATGGTCTCCACTCCAGGGTTCTCAATACCCCGTTAAATTCACTGTGTAAGTCCATTGATTCAACCGTTACTTTGCCAAAATCACACAGGGCTCGTGGAGACCTTTTCGGCAGTGGTTTAGCAAATAAGCCCCCTTCCTGGTTCTTTGCTACTTTCACACCCCCGGGAGCTCCCTGGACCTCACGGCCAGGAACCACTTACACGAGGGCAGCTAGGGGAGGGTGGTTTTGCAGGTCCTGGACAAAATCCCACACTTTGCAATTTTCTTCACTCGCGGTCATCTCCATACAATGGAGCAAGGCATCGGGAGCTCCCTGAACCTTGCAGCCGGGAACCACTTCCATGAGGACAGCCAGGGGAGGGTGGTTTTTTGCCGGTCACCATCGCAAATGCTCCAAAGACGTCCCTCAGGGCATAGCTGGTCCTAGGGATCCAAAGCAAGCCACAGGGCCATGTCACTTACCGGACCTTACCTCCACGTGTGGCCAGAGACCACTTCCATGAGACCGGCTAGGTCTCCTGGGAGCTCCCACTGGAGTCCCATTGAAGTTTTCCCTACTTCCAGGGGACATGTATCTAACAAGGTCTTACCACCAAGAGCGGCTGGGGACCACTTCCTGGGAGCTTCCGCTGACACTCTGTGGATGTAGTCACCACTTTTCAGGGAAATTGTAATGAATGCTGTATGTGGGGTCTCTAATCTTCAAATTTAAATTAAAATTTCAAATTCATTTCAGACTTCATCATTGTGCCACATTGTGGCCTACCATGTTGCTGCCACCTGCTTTTATTGTTGCCACCTCCACCACTCTATGATGTCGCCACTACATTTCGTTTTCCCCTTCATTTCATCTGTCAGAAGGAATGAAAAGCTTCAGGATGGATAGCCAAAAGCAGGAGTGGATACAGAACACAGAGGACATGCAAATATCCCATTTACTGGACATCTCTGTTTTGGATCAACTCCTGTTTGTTTTTGGCTTTAGCAATACTGATGGATTATTGACTTATTTGAAAGCAGACACTGATGAAAAGAAGGAAAAAGTGATCAGTGACGTCAGTGCAAAATTACTACCGACACCCTCTCCACTCTTTTGGAGGGTTTCTACATGTATCAGCGTTTAACAGAACAGGTTCTGTGCAAACAGTGCTCTCTTTGATGTTATAGCCCTATTGAGCTGGCACAGATGGTACCTTGTCAGGCTGTGTTCCCGCTTCACTTATTTGGTCAAGTTAGCCCCTGTAGGTGCCCATGGAATTGATGAGTGAAGCAATTCTAAGAGCGGCACGTGCCATGTGAGTGTCATACTAAAATACAGCATTGTTTGAAGACCAAACCACGCTCCCTATGCATATTTGAGTATGGCACAATATTCTAAAACACCTTAAAGGCTCTCTGCAGCCAGGAAATACCTATTTTTTAACGTGATTCGGCATGATTCGATTCAGGTGGAATCAAATTTTTACAATATATTCGGCGAATCGGGTTGAACTGAATTTCAACAAATTCACCCATCAATAATTATTATTATATACATGACACACAAAAGGTGACATTACAACAGTGTGTACTTCGGGCTTCCATCTGTATCCTTGCCGCTAAGTTACCAATTCATGCTCTGCCCTGGAAGGAAATGTGCATGCATGTAATGACCCCAATACTTCCAGTGAATCTACTTTCACTTCCAGACTTGCATTGTAACACGCTGACTTTGTGTCATATGGGATGGGGGATCATATTTAAGGTGACATGAGAATGCATATGGTTACTTACCCCTCAGGAAGTCGTCTTTGACGACGATACGCACGTGGAGCCTCCCACCCTTGTTCGTGTCCTTCCACCTCAGAGTATGCCAGCCTAATAGGAGCGTAGCTTGATTTTCTGTCACACAAATTAATTGTGACAGGTTTTGTATGTACTTGGCTGACAATGATTGTCACATTTTTAAGATTACCTAAACAACATCCTCTGCTATCACAAATACTTGTGATTTGACTGGCTATTTGTGATTTCAATACAGGTTAATGCATATTATCAAGCCTTTTTGTAAGTGAGGTTTGCACTTTGCCTTTTTATTTTACCACAAATATATAAATGTCCAAAAGTTTAGTACAGTCATTCTAATGGTGTAAGTTACTTATTGACATCATATAAATATACATATTTTATTTAAATATTGTATTGTTGCTTACAGCAATAACATTATTTAACAGTGGCCTCTGGGATTATACATTTATTAATAGTCTCCTAAGTCATAATATTGCAGGTAAATTATGTGTGACCATTCCTATATATATGTAGTATGAAACACAAATATCAGCCTTCTCAGTGATGATCAGCCTTCAGAATGATTCATGATGGTGAGTAGTTTCTTAATAAATTGATTGTTTGAAGGCTTCAGTGACCATGCAACAGCTTTATAATGTTGTTCAGTAAAACTCTTTAATGGAGCTACCGTTTCTTTTTCGCTCATTGATTTTGACATTCAGTGCATTAAATTTTATATTTTATGGAACGGGGTTCCTGAAACAGGCCGGAGCACAGAGAGGATTAAGGTACAGGTACAGGGTTCTGGCTCAAAGATGATGTCTCTCTCACAGTCCATCTCAATGACAAAGACAGAAAGAAAGGAACCAGCTCAGACTCTTCTAATTTTCAGTGCTCATACAAATGTATGCAATGCATGCATGTAAACCCTAAAGTGGGGAAAAATCTAGTGGCATAACATTTTAAATTTTTTTGCTATGGAGCTGGTTGATCAGTTGTTTTTTGCAGAACAAGTTGTATTTTGCAACAGTATCATGCTGGAGTGCAAATGTTTTTTTGATCACTTTTTATTGCATATTTTGTGGTATACAATAGGTAAAAATCATACATTTTGGCGGGTTTTTAACTGTTTGTTTTTTAATGGCGTTCATCGTGCAGGTTCAGTAATAATTTACATTTATTCTACAGTTTGTTATGGACGGTGATGCTAAATGCTTGTGTTATGATTTAGACTTTTTTTTTTAGCATTATATGTCTCTTTATTTGTTATGGGGCTTATGGGGATTTTTATTGAGTTATTACTTTATTTTTTTTTTAATAACATTTTTTGACCTTTTTTTTACTGTTTCCACCATGGGACATGAACAAGCAATCATCTGATTGCTTGTTCATGATAATACTCTGCAATACTAAAATCTTGCAGGGTATTAGCAGTGTTAGCCTATGCACAAGCATAGGCTGACACTGTGCCTCTAAGAGGACGTAATCGAAGCCATCTTTCAGGTACTGCCAGCAGGCAGCTCTGGGGTCCTGATCGGTTCACAGGGCTGCCCATAGCAACGATTGATGGTATGGGGGTGCAGGGGCGATTGTGAGGGAAAGACCCCCTAGAAGGCAGTTTAAATGCAGCGATCGGAGTCCACTCCCGATGTGACCGATGCGCGCTAAGTCACCGCTCTCAGCGTCCGAAATATCGGGCACTGAGCACCAAGAGGTTAAAGTACCAATGTCAACTGGATCCCCCCTATGAATAATGATCCCTGTGTATCCCCTTACTGTATTAAAGTCTTCTGAGTATGCCAAAAAGGAATATGTCATCATTCCATTTGTGTCAGGATGCTGCTTTCCTATGGTTATTTATTTTATAGTAGATCAATTATCTTATAACATGACATTTTAGGACTAAGGTTGTTTTTCTTGGTTCCAGCTGTATCCAGTGAAATGAAAAGTCTTTCCCTGAACAGAAGCATTATAAATGAATTCATCCTAGTGGGATTTTCCATCCCATCACATTACATTCCTTTAATATTTTTTATATTCTTTTTGTCCTATTTATTTACCATGGCAGGAAATGTTTTCATTCTTGTGTTGTATTTCAGTAATGAGAGCCTTCAGAAGCCGATGTACTTCTTTATCTGTAATTTAGCCATTTTAGACATCATTTTTATCAATGTTATTGTACCAGTTCTCTTAAAGGGGGTTATCAATCAATCAAACCGACTATCAGTAGCTGCCTGTCTATCACAGGGTTTCTTATACTTTTTGGTGGGAACGACTCAGTTTTTCTTGCTTGATGCAATGTGTATTGACCGATATTTAGCCATATGTCACCCACTCCATTACCCAACTATAATGCATAAGAAAACGTGTGCTTGGCTTGTTACAGGAGCATGGATGAGTTCTTTTGTCTCTCACCTTGCACCTTCATTTTTCATTCTACAACTTTCCTTCTGCAATAATGAGATAAATCATTTCTTCTGTGATGCAGGACCAGTTGTACGGAATGCATGCACAGACACAACTTCACTTCAACTTTTCATGTTCCTTAGCTCTTGTTCATTATTTTTTTCGTTCTTTATTGCCACAATATCATATATATTTATTTTATCAGCCATCTCTAAAATTAAGTCAGTAGAAGGAAGAAAAAGGGTTTTCTCTACTTGTTCTTCACATGCACTTGTAGTTACTATTGTATATGGGAGCTGCATGTTCATGTATGTAAAGCCTGTTCAATATCAAGGTGCGGATGAGTATGATAAAACTGTGGCCATTCTCAACACAGTGGTGGTTCCTTTATTTAATCCCTACATTTACACATTGAGAAACAACGTTATATGGAATATAATAAAATCAAGGCCAATGAGAATAATATGTTTTGAATTTAGTTAACTATAGAAAACAATAATGTAGAATGATCGCAGTCGGACCCAGCCCCTGTACCTGAGGCAACCTAAAGAGTTCCTTGCCAAATAAAAGGGTTATATTTGCTTCTAAGTAGGTTGTACGATACTATTGTGGTTATCAACAGTCAAAGTGAAAGCCCAATTTAAGCTAATGCCATCTTTTTAAACATTTTCTGTGCATTGGATGTGCTTAGAACAGGTATCAATGCTCCTTTTCATCAAGTACCAAAGACTCCCTCAAAATGTAATTCTAACAATGATAATTCTTTATTTATATAGTGCCTAAGGTGAAGGTAAGTCTTCCAGTACTAGTTCTACAAACGGGTAGGATCTTTGCCTGATCAATGAATTATGCTTACAATATGTGAATATAGTTTGAGAAGCTCTGAGGTCTGTAAAAGACCCCAATATTTAATAGGCCCTGATCACTACCTGATGAATACAATTCTATACAGCCCATGATTTCTGGGTATTCTGACCTGCTTCATGATGATACCATAACATGAATGCTATTTTCATTATGCTGCCCACAACAATGGTTTTTCCATCACCATCATGCACCTTAATTATTTAACCCAGAGTTATCTTCGGCCAAAAGTTGATGGTAGGTTAAATTATGCATTAGATGTTTTACAATTCTTTTACTGGAGCTTTTAAAGTCCATGCAACAATCATTTTGCATTTTTCTAATGTTTTTTGTACCTCAAGGCTACAGTTACTCGGCCACAAGGGGGACGTAGATACGGGCGGCGTCTATATGCCGTATATACGTTACCCGTAAAAGGCAATGGGAGCACAACAACCGTTCAGTAACCAGTAGAAAGATAGGACATATGATATCCTATCTTTCCGTGTAATACAGCGGCGTGCACCATACATTGCTGTGGAGGGGGGAGGGGATGAGAATTTCTCACCCCCTCATCCGAGCTCCGATGTGTGCCCACCGTGCTACATTACAGCGGGCACAGTGTCGTGTAACTGTCGCCTTAGTTCAAAGAACAATAAGAACATGGTCATTGGTTCTTCATCAAGGCCCAGAGATCTCCAGAATGTGGTTATTGCCTTTAGTTGCTGAATAAGATTTGTTGCTTCACAAGTGAATTAATTCTATTAGTTTTTATATGCAAGCATTTAAGAAAATAATGCCCCCTTATATTTTTTAATAGTTAAGAGCAATGATTTACTATCCAAGGCAATGCAGGATGCTAATGCTATTACTATATTAATAAATGAATGATTGCTTCTGTCCCATATGTTAATCATTAACCCCTTAACGACGCCCATCGTAATAGTATGCCACGCTTCAGGTGTGGGTACATGCAGAGGGCTCACAGGCTGAGCCCTCTCCATAATCGGAAAATCCTTGCTGCATATTGTAGCAAAGACTTACCTGCATCACCGGTGGTCGGTGCTAGCACCGATTACGGGTGTCATTCCGTCGGTCACCACTGGCAAAGCTGCAAGCAGCTTCAAAAATATGGCAGCGCATATATATGGCGGCAATCGGTCACCATGACAACCTCAGGTCTTCCGAAGACCCAAGGCTCTCTCTTTTTAACCCATTCATTACAATGTGCAATTTTACTGTAGTATGACATTAAATGATAGGATCAATCAGACAACCTAGGATTAAAGTAATTTAGGGGGGGGGGTCTTAAAAATTGTTAAAAAGTCAAAAAAAATTATAATAAAAAAACTTAAATTCTGAAATCACTCCACCTTTACCAAGAACTGATATAAATATAAATAAACACTAAAAATCACATTAGGTTCCCTAAACACATTAGTTATGGCCATGTTCAAAAATGCCCAATCTATCAAAATATAATAAGGGTTTTTCACTGCGTTTAACCCCATAACGGAAAATAGCACCCAAAGTCGAAAATGGCACTTTTTATTGAAACTAATTCAATAAAAAGAGAATAAAAGGACATATAGTCCTAAAAATGGTAGCATTGAAAACTGCATCAATAGTCACACAAATGAACATCACCCATAGCTCCGTACATCGAAGTATGAAAAAGTTGTTAGTGCCAGAAAATGGCAAAATAAAAAAAAAATGTACATGAGGTTTTAATTTTTGTAAATGTATGAAAACATTATAAAACCTATACAAATTTGTTATTCTCGTGATTGTACCAACCCAAAGAATAAAGTAGATATGTAATTTGGAAAGCACAGTGAAAGCCTTTGAATCCAAACCCACAAGAAATGGTGTTTTTTCACCATTTTCACTGCATTTGGAATTTTTTTCCTGCTTTCCAGTATAAGGCATGGAATATTAATTACCATCACTATGAAGTGCAATTTGTTACGCAGAAAACAAGCCATCACAGAGCTCTTTATGTGTAAAACTAAAAAAGTTATAGATTTTTGAAGGTGGGGAGTGAAAAATGAAAATGAAAAAACAAAACAGGGCCAGGTCTAGAGATGGGCGAATTTGTTAAAATTCAATTCGTCCTGATTTACCGAATTTTTTGAAAAAATTTGATTCAACCCAAACGGAATCATGACGAATCACTTTAAAAAACATGTATTTCCTGGCTGTAGAGAGCCTGTAAGGTGTTGTAGAACGTTGTGTCATACTCAATTATGTATAGGTAGCGTGGTTTGGTCTTCAAACAATGCAGTGTTTTAGTATGACACGCGAATCTTAGAATCACTTCACTCTTCAATTCCATGTGCACTTACAGAGGCCAACTTCACCAAAAAACCGAAGCAGGAGTGCAGCCTGACATGGTAACGTCTGTGTGAGCTTGAAAGGACTGAGATGAGGGCCAAGATCCAACTATAACATCAAAAAGTTCAATCTTTTTACACTGACATCAGAGGATTCCATAGATTACAACAGAACTTGTTCTGTTAAACGCGGATACATATAGAAACCACCCAAAAGAGTGTAGAGAGTGTCGGCAGTAATTCTGCATTTCATCTGTCAATGTCTGCTTTCAATCACTCAATAATCCATCATCAGTAGAAATGGGCGAATTTGTTAAAATTCAGTTCACCCCGTGTTGCAGAATTTTTTGAAAAAAATTTGATTCGACCCAAATCGACGCATCACGTTAAAAAAAACAGATATTTCCTGGATGCAGAGAGACTGTAGGGCAGTGATGGCGAACCTTTTAGAGACCGAGTGCCCAAACTCCAAACCAAAGTCCATGTAATCATCGCAAAGTGCCAACACGTCTATTTAGCCTAAAATCACACCATACCACTCTATAAGGGACATATAATACTGCTACATGATGACCTTTACCAGTACAACAAGATAAATACCAACATACTGATAATAAACAGACCACTAAAGAAAGTCCAACATCACCAATTATATCACAAAGCAGGAGCAAATACAGCGGAGAATACTACCCCCATCCAGTGAGCAACACTACCCCCATCCAGTGACGAACACTACCCCCATCCAGCGACGAACACTACCAACATACAGTGGGGAACACTACCCCCATCCAGTGAGGATCACTACCCCCATCCAGTGAGGATCACTACCCCTATCCAGTGAGGAACACTACCCCCATCCAGTGAGGATCACTACCCCTATCCAGTGAGGAACACTACCCCCATCCAGTGAGGAACACTACCCCCATCCAGTGAGGATCACTACCCCCATCAAGTGAGGATCACTACCCCCATCCAGCGAGGAACACTACCCCCATCCAGCGAGGAACACTACCCCCATCCAGCAAGGAACACTACCCCCATCCAGCGAGGAACACTACCCCCATCCAGTGAGGAACACTACCCCCATCCAGGGGCAATATGAAGTATTGTTGAATTCGGCAGGGGGTGTGTAGGGTAAAGTGTATGTTGTAGGGTGGAGGGTGGGTGCACTGAACAGCAAATCTACATGGAACCAGGCAGGTGAATTTACCATCAAATCATCACAAATGACACAAGTCTGTGGCCACACACACACATACATATATACATATATATATATACTGCCCATGGTCTGGAGCTCTGGGCACCTGTGCCATGCTGTCAGTGAGGGCTGTCTAGTGCACCCCAGGGTCACTGGCAGCATGGCACAGTGACAAGAGATCTGGACCAGGGGCAGAATATATGTGGCCACAGACATGTGTCATACAGGGCAGTTTGGTACACTAAACAATAAGCACCTATAGTTGTTCAGTGTCCCAAAGCTGCCTGCCTGCTGCCTGTGTAATATGCAGTAAATGGTCGTCACTCGGCTCCTTTCCCTCGTGCACGTGGATACACTTTAACAGTATAAAAAATGAAAAAATTCCGGCACCTCGAGGTGAAAGCAAAATTCCTCCTTTTATTTTCGGAGCATGTAACAAATCAAGTATACACAAGTCACGCAGGTTTTCGGAGCATGTAACAAATCAAGTATACACAAGTCACGCAGTTTCGGAGCTTGTAACAAATCAAGTAAACACACACAGCAGCTCCTGCCCTCCTGCTGCACTTCTCTGTACTCACTGGGCACCGGCTGCTGCGTGCTCTGGCAGTTCTCTCTCACTCTCCTCCTGTTCCCGGGCTGAAGGGGGAGGGAGTGGAGGGGTGGGCACTAACCTGATGCTGTGTCTCTAGGCAGACGCAGCCTTCAGTGAAAGAGATCACTGGAGCTCTCGGCGATCAGCAGTTCTAATGATTTATATATAAGACAGCAGGGGAGATGGTCCGCGTGCCCACAGAGAGGGCTCTGCGTGCCCTCTCTGGCACGTGTGCCATAGGTTCGCCACCACTGCTGTAGGGTATTATAGAACAGTGGGGGTCATTTACTAAGGGCCCGATTCGCGTTTTCCCGACGTGTTACCCAAATATTTCTGATTTGCGCCGATTGTACCTGAATTGCCCCGGGATTTTGGTGCACGAAATCGGGGGGCGTGGCCGAGCGAAAACCTGACGGATTTGGAAAAACCGTCGCACTTAAAAAAAAAATTGTGTCGCGAAAATTTCACTTAACTTCATCCAGGATAGGCCGGTGTATTTCGAGGCATTCCAGCGGACTTCAGCGCAGCAGCGCCACCTGGTGGACGGCGGAGGAACTACCATCATAAATCCCGGCCGGACCCGAATCTAGCGCAGAGAACGCGCCGCTGGATCGCGAATGGGCCGGGTAAGTAAATCTGCCCCATTGTGTCATGAGTAATTATGCATGGGGAGGTGGTTTGGTCTTCAAACAATGCAGTGTTTTAGTATGACACATACATGACAGCCACCGCTCTTAGAATCACTTCACTCTTCAATTCCGCTGCTCTTAGAATTGCTTCACTCTTCAGAGGCCAGGCTAACGTCTGTGCCAGCTCGAAAAGACAAGATCCCAGTATAACATCACTGACATCAGATGATTCAATAGAATACGACATAACCTGTTCTGTTAATCCCTGATACATGTAGAAACCCCCAAAAAGAGTGGACAGGGTGTCAGCAGAAATTCTGCATTGACATCACTGATCATTTTTCCCTTCATTTCGTCCATCAGTGTGCGCTTTTAATTGGTCAATAGTCCGTCATCAGTATTGCTAACGCCAAAAACAAACAGGAGTGGATCCAAAACAGAGATGACCTGTAAATGTGTTATTTGCATGTCCTCTGTGTTCTGTATCCACTCCTGCTTTTGGCTATCAATCCTGAGGCTTTTCATTTCTTCTGAAAGATGAAATGAAGGTGAAAAGTAAACATAGTGGCAACATCATAGAGTGATGGAGGGTGAAGACAGCATTATGAAAATCACAGGGAGAGAGCGGTCAGTTGGCAGCAGCATGCGTAGGCCGCAGAATGGCAAAATGACAAATTATGGAGGCGGTGGCAACAGCAGCAGGAGGCCACAAAGTGGCACAATGATAAGAGTGTGGAGGTGGCGGCAGAAGCAGGAGGCCACAAAGTGGAACAATGATAAGAATGTGGAGGTGGCAGCAGCAGAAGCAGAAGCAGCAGGAGCCCACAGGTGGCAGCAACATGGTGGCAGCAACAGGCAAAGCCACAGAGTGGCACAATGATAGAGTATGGAGGTGGCGGCAGAAGCAGCAGCAGGGGCCACAAAGTGGCACAATTACAAGAGTGTGGAGGTGACGGCAGCAGAAGCAGCAGCAGGAGCCCACAGGTGGCAGCAACATGGTGGCAGCAACATGGAAAGACACAGAGTGGCCCAATGATAGAATGTGGAGGAGGCAGCAGAGAGTGGCAGAACGATGTAGTGTGGAGGTGGTGGCAGCAACAGCAGGAGCCCACATAGCCAACAGCAGAGGAGGCCACATTGTGGCACAATGACGAAGTTTGAAATGAATTTGAAGTTGAAATTTCGCCATCAGTAGCAGCAGCAGCAGGAGCCTGCAGAGTGGCACAATGATACAGTGAAGGTGGCATCAGTAGCAGCATCAGTAGCCTGCAGATTGGCACAATGATATAGTGTGGAGGTGGCATCAGTAGCAGCAGCAGGAGCCCGCAGAGTACCACAATGATATAGTGTGAAGCTGGCATCAGTAGCAGCAGGAGCCCGCAGGGTGGTACAATGATATAGTGTGGCGGTGGCATCAGCAGCAGCAGGAGCCCACAAAACCTACAGCAGAGGAGGCCACATTGTGGCACAACGATAAAGTTTTAAATGAATTTCAATTCAAAGTATTCAATTTAAATTTTAATTTGTAGATTCGTGACACCACATCCATAATACATAACAGTTTTCATGAAAATATCAGGTCTTTGACAAAAAAGAACTGCAAAGATGGCACCAGCAGCAGCAGCATGAGGTCAGAGGTGTGAAGGTGGTGGCAACATGGTAGGCCACAGAGTGGCACAATGATATTGTGTGAAGGTGGCAGTAGCAGCAGCAACAATGATAAGAATGTGGAGGTGGTGGCAGAAGAAGCAGCAGCAGGAGCCCACAGGTGGCAGCAACATGGTGGCAGCAACATGGAAAGATACAGAGTGGCCCAATGATAGAATGTGGAGGAGGCGGCAGAGAGTGGCAGAACAATGTAGTGTGGAGGGCGCGGCAGCAGCAGCAGGAGCCCACATAGCCAACAGCAGAGGAGGACACATTGTGGCACAATGACGAAGTTTGAAATGAATTCGAAGTTGAAATTTCGCCATCAGTAGCAGCAGCAGCAGGGGCCTGCAGAGTGGCACAATGATATAGTGTGGAGGTGGCATCAGCAGCAGCATGAGCCCACAAAGTGGCACAATGATATAGTGTGAAGGTGGCATCAGCAGCAGCAGGAGCCCACAGAGTGCCACAATGATATAGTGTGGAGGTGGCGTCAGCAGCAGGAGCCCACAAAGTGGCACAATGATATAGTGTGGAGGTGGCGTCAGCAGCAGGAGCGCACAGAGTAGCACAATGATCTAGTGTGGAGGTGGTGTCAGCAGTAGCAGGAGCCCACAGAGGGCCACAATGATATAGTGTGGAGAAGGCATCAGCAGCAGAAGGAGCCCACAGATTGCCACAATGATATAGTGTGGAGGTGGCGTCAGCAGCAGGAGCCCACAGAGTGGCACAATGATATAGTGTGGAGGTGGCGTCAGCAGCAGCAGGAGTGCACAGAGTGGCACCATGATATAGTGTGGAGGTGGTGTCAGCAGCAGCAGGAGCCCACAGAGTGGCACAATGATATAGTGTGGAGGTAGCATCAGAAGCAGGAGCCAACAGAGTGGTACAATGATATATTGTGGAGGTGGCGGACAATTCCAGTCCCTGGTTAAGATGTTAGGAGGCAGATGGAGCAACTGGCAACAGATGTGTGGCATCAGGAGGGTGGCAGCATCAGAATAGTGGCTGAGGCAGGTAGTTATAACCCAGACTCATTTCTCAACATTTGGAGGAGGCGTCATGGCTGATGTAATCTGAAGCATATGGAATTGGCGAGTTGAAATTCTGGCCAATCCCAGCCTGATTCATCTTGACAAAGGTCAGTCTCTCCACATTACAGGTGGACAAGCGGGTACTCATTGGGGTAATGATTTCTCCGCCGATCTGCTGACTAAGTAGGCCACCACATGCTGGTCCAGGGTCTGCAACATGTCCTGCTGCTGCTGCTGGTGGTGGCTACCCTCCTCACTAGGTGGGTGAAGGAAGTTGCTCAATAAAGAATCCAGACTTAAGCTGCTGCTGATGGAGCTGCTGCTGTTCCTACCCCCCAGCTCCCCATAGCAGCCGTGGCAGTAGTATGTGAGCGATGACTACCAGGAAGACTTAAGGAATCTCTTGACAACCAGATTAAAAATGTGTGCCATGCAGGACACATGGGCCATCCCTCTACGTGCAGTGTGGACACCATGATCCTCCCATTGTCTGTCAGCATGGTTCTGATTTATAGTTGTCGCAGAGTTGATTTCTTGTTGCATGATGCGGAGCAGTTCCTCCCCTGTGTGACTTTCTTTGCCCAGGCAAACCAGGTGTAGAACTGCGTGACACCGATGTGCCCTGCACATGTGGTATGATGGAGGAGGACTTACACTTGTGGAGGCTGAGGTTGTGGTGGAGAAGGAGGAGGAGGCGCAGGAGCAGCAGTTAGACAACGATAAGGAGAAAGTCTCTTGTTCAATTTGTTGGTATGGCTGGGAGGGAAACACATTCACACCTCCACATGTCCCCGCTGCTGTGCACCTTGGCAGAAACTGATAAGCTCAAGGACTGGCCCACCTTCTGTTGTAAATCATGGTGAAGGGCTCGCTGGCAGTGCCTGTTTTGAAAAAAAATTGCGGCTTGGAAATCTCCACCTTGGTTCGGCACAAGCCATTAGTTCTCTGAAGGGTGCAGTGTCCACGACTTGGAGAGGGAGGGACTGCAGTACCAACAACTTGGACAAGAGCACGGACGCATATAGTTGTCTCTTTGTAATCACCTCTTTCAACGACTGCTGGCGCCATGCATAGCGAGGAGCAGAAGTATCTGGACCGGGAGATAATGTCAAAGACAAACAGCTCCCTTCGGCAGAGGTGCTGGAGCCATGACTGGCTGAAATGGCATGTGTGCCACTAGGTTCTGTTGCTGGTGTTGCTACAGCGGCAGGATGGGCCTCCAAATCTGTTCCACGTTTCTCCCAGGCCGTTGCATAGTGACACTGAATGCGTTGACGCAGGGCCTTGGGGCCAATGTTAACTCCCTGGCCATGCTTCACCTTCTGCCTGCAGATTCTACATATACACACGATCGGCTCCTCTGGTGTCTTAACAAAATACTGCCACACCGCTGATTGGTTGATTTTATTGCCAACGACTACTAATGCCGCTGCCTCCCTGAGCCCCTGTACCACTGCTTACTTGGATCTCCGAAGCGAGGTTTGTACCCCGTGGCCTTTTGACTCCCGTGCTCACACTGCTTCCACCCTGCTTCCACCCTGCTGACTCATGGCCACAGTAGTGGCTTGCTGCCTGCTCCGCTGCCTAACGCGCAAGCTGACACTCTTTTTGCCTGGCGATTATGAATCCCTTGCTACACCCAGCATTTCCCTGTCACTGCTACTCTCCTCAACTGTGTCTGTATGCCCAGCCTGCCTACTGCACGAAGCAGAGGATGTCTGTCCCATCAGTGACTGTCCTCAAACACTTTGACCTCGCTGAATTGTAGGAACTGAGCCCAGACCACCTAGTATCTCTACGGCCTAGGGAAATGAACAGGACAGAGGCTGGTTGAGAACTGGTGACGGCCGCTGACCTGCCTGTCCTGGGCCATGTCAACTAAGTGTTGTATCTGACCAACCCACGGACTCTTGCCTAGGGTTGTCAGATGTTATATTTGAGGAACTGAGTGACCTAGCCAACGACTCAACAATCTTTGGGTTGTTGTTCAACACACTGCCGCTAGATGACAACAGCAGTTCTGGCCTCACATAGTCACCCCTGCTGTGACGTCCCTTACTGTGCTATGACCTCTGCCTGCTCTACCTGCCACCTTTCTGTCTGACATAGTGGTTAATCAACTACGTGGATTTGACACTTATTTGTTGCTCTCAACCTAAATAACTCAATGACTCAAATAACTCTATTAAGTACATGGATTTGACACGTAAATCTTGCTCTGAACTTTAGCAACAAAAAGTATTGGAATTTGTGTTATACAGATCCCCCAAAACGGACACCCTGGGATTGGAGCAGAAATCAGTACAGAAATATGTGGATTTCACAATGATTTCTTCCTATTCACTTCAGCAACAAAAAAGAACTGCTATTTGGGGTATACAGAAGCACAAAAACTGACACCCAGGCATTGAAGCAGAAATCGGTACAGAAAGTATGTGGATTTCACAATGATTTCTTCCTATTCACTTCAGCAACAAAAAAGAACTGCTATTTGGGGTGAAAACAGAATTATGGAAATCACAAGGTGTTCCAGAGAGACAGCAGTCAGTTGGCAGCAACATGAGTAGGCCACAGAGTGGCAAAATGACAAATTGTGGTGGTTCCGGAAACATGGTAGGCCACAGAGTTGCACAATGACAGAGCGTGGAGGTAGTGGTGGCAGAAGCAGCAGCAGCAGGAGGCCACAAATTGACACAATGATAGAGCGTGGAGGTGTGGGCAGCAGGAGCCCATATGTGGCAACACCATGGTGGCAGCAACATGGAAAGCCACAGAGTGGCACAATGATAGAGTGTGGAGTTGGCGTCAACAGCAGCAGCAGGAGCTAAAAGGGTGGCACAATGACAGAGCATTGAGGTGGCAGCAGCAGCAGGCCATAAAGTGGCACAATGATAAAGTTTGGAGGTGGCGTAAGCAAAAGCAGCAGCAGGAGCCCATAGGTGGCAGCAACATGGAAAGCCAAACAGTGGCACAATGATAGAGTGTGGTGATGGCAGCAGCAGCAGGAGAACACTGGTGGCAGCAACATGGAATGCCAAAGATTGGCACAATGATATATTGTGGAGATGGCAGCAACCTGGTAGGCCAAAGAGTGGCACAATGATAGGGTGTGGAGTTGGCGTCAGCAGCAGCAGGAAGCCAGCAGAGTAGAACAATGATATTGTGTGGAGGAGGCGTCAGCAGCAGCAGGAGCCCACAGATTGGCACAATGATATAGTGTGGAGGTGGCGTCAGCAGCAGCAGGAGCCCACAGAGTGGCACAATGATATAGTGTGGAGGTGGCAGCAACCTGGTAAGCCACAGAGTGGCACAATGATAGAGTGTGAAGGTGGCATAAGGAGCAGCAGAAGCAGAGTCCCACAGAGTTGCACAATGATATAGTGTGGAGTTGGCATCATCAGCAGGACAGCTTCTCTACTGCAAACTCCGCATGTTGTGGCCACACATCAAGTTTGACTGCCCAGTAGTCCATGGGATCCTCTACCTGGTGTGTTAAAGTGCTGTCCAAGTAGGCCATCCTGCTAGTGCAGGGTTTGGTTTGTTCCATGTCCTGCTGCTGCTGCTGGCGGCTACTCTCCTCACTAGGGGGTGAAGGAAGCTGCTCATTGAGGAATCCAGACTTAAGCTGCTGCTGATGGGGCTATACTGCTCCTAACCCCCCAGCTCCCCACAGTCGCTGCAGTAGTATGTGAGCGATGACTGTCAGGAATCCCCTGGTCAGACCTGACAGAGGATGGACAATGTTGCATATAGGCAGCTGCCAACTGTGTGCACAGTATTTCTCTATAGCATGCCAGTTGTTCCTCCCTCTCGGCAGCTGGAAAAAAGTCACCGATTTTTGACTGATAGGGAGGGTCCAAGAGGGTGGAGAGCCAAAAGTCATGCCGGATGTTGACTATTTGGCTGTTACTAGTTAGGCAAAGCAGCATGCTGCATGCCATCTGCGTAAGTGACTCTTAGGGAGTTCTGGCCTCCATCTCCATTGTATACTGTCACGGCGCTTCTGGATCATATGCCACGTCTTCTACCTCCTCCAGATGCTCCTGCTCTTCCTCTCTTTTCACCTGAGTGGAAAAACCACTGATTTCGCCAGACACTGCTTGTGCTCCAATGTCCTTTTCCTCCTCCACCAGTTCAGTCCCCACCGGAGTCCTCTCCAGTGCGCTGACCAGACAGATTTTGCAGCATGAGTTCCAGGACATGAAGCAGTGGAATGACGTTATTCATACCACAGTCCTGGCGACTGACAAATAACATAGCCTCTTCAAAGGGCCTGAGCAAATGGCAGGTGTCACGCATGAGCTGCCAGTGGCTGACATCAAAGTTACACAGGGGAGTACTCCGTTCTGCTTGCATTATCAAAAAATCATTAAAGGCTTTTCTCTGTTCATACAGGCGATCTAATATATGGAGGCTGGAATTCCAACGAGTCGAAACATGGCATATCAGCCTATGTTGGGGTAGGCTATTTTGACACTGCAACTCAAGGAGGGTGTGCATGGCTTTGTAAGAATGGCTGAAGTGCATGCACAGTTTCCTGGCCATTTTTAGAATGTTTTGCAGATGGGTGGAAACTTGAGGAATCTTTTGACAACCAGATTGAACAAGTGCACCATGCAGGGCGCATGGTCCATTCCCCCTCGATGTAGCTCAGGCCATGTTCCTCCCATTGTCTGTCACAATGGTTCTGATTCGAGATGAGCGAACATACTCGTCCGAGCTTGATGCTCGTTCGAGCATTAGCGTACTCGAAACTGCTCGTTGCTCGGACGAATACTTTGCCCGCTCGAGAAAATGGCATCTCCCGCCGTTTTGCTTTTTGGCGGCCAGAAACAGAGCCAATCACAAGCCAAGAGACTCTGCACTCCACCCAGCATGACGTGGTACCCTTACACGTCGATAGCAGTGGTTGGCTGGCCAGATCAGGTGACCCTGGAATAGACTAGCCCCTGCCTGCGCTGCTCGGATCATTCTGTGTCTGGATGCCGCTAGGGAGAGAGCTGCTGCTGGTCAGGGAAAGCATTAGGGTGTTCTATTAGAATAGTGTTAGGCAGGAGTGATTCTACAAGAACCCAACAGCCCTTCTTAGGGCTACAATAACGTTATACTTTTTTTTTTTATTTGCTTGTGGCTGGGCTTGCTGGCACTAGTAGTGCAGATAGTACCATATTGTGAGGAATTTGCAGGGGGACTTGCTACCGTTGTGTTTAGCTCTTAGTGACACACATATCCACCTCAAACACCAAAGTGGGACAATTTATTAGGGGTTTGAGTAGAATTAGGAAGTCTGCTGATTTTTTTTTTTTTAGCTGTATTTCATTTTATAGCTCAAACTCATCTTGCAAAGCAGTGTGCTCTCATTGTAGGCTACAAGATAGCCATAGGAGGACCCCAACGGCTTACTTAGGCCTACAATAGCGTTATATTTTCCTTTTTTTTGTTTGCTTGTGGCTGGGCTTGCTGGCACTAGTAGTGCAGCTAGTACCATACTGTGAGGAATTTGCTGGGAGACCTGCGACCGTTGTGTTTAGCTCTTAGTGACACGCATATCCACCTCAAACACCAAAGTGGGACAATTTATTAGGGGTTTGAGTAGAATTAGGCAGAGTCTGCTGATTTATTTTTTTTTTAGCTGTATTTCATTTTATAGCTCAAACTCCTCTTGCAAAGCAGTGTGCTCTCATTGTAGGCTACAAAATAGCCTTAGGAGAACCCCAACGGCTTACTTAGGCCTACAATAGCGTTATATTTTCCTTTTTTTTGTTTGCTTGTGGCTGGGCTTGCTGGCACTAGTAGTGCAGCTAGTCCCATACTGTGAGGAATTTGCTGGGAGACCTGCGATCGTTGTGTTTAGCTCTTAGTGACACGCATATCCACCTCAAACACCGAAGTGGGACAATTTATTAGGGGTTTGAGTAGAGTTAGGCAGAGTCTGCTGATTTTTTTTTTTTTTAGCTATATTTCATTTTATAGCTCAAACTCATCTTGCAAAGCAGTGTGCTCTCATTGTAGGCTACAAAATAGCCATAGGAGAACCCCAACGGCTTACTTAGGCCTACAATAGTGTTATATTTTCCTTTTTTTTGTTTGCTTGTGGCTGGGCTTGCTGGCACTAGTAGTGCAGCTAGTACCATACTGTGAGGAATTTGCTGGGAGACCTGCGACCGTTGTGTTTAGCTCTTAGTGACACGCATATCCACCTCAAACACCGATGTGGGACAATTTATTAGGGGTTTGAGTAGAATTAGGCAGAGTCTGCTGATTTTTTTTTTTTTTTACCTTTATTTCATTTTATAGCTCAAACTCATCTTGCAAAGCACAGAATCCAGTTGTGTGCTGTCAGTGTAGGTTAGAAACTAGCCATAGCAATAGGATAGCATCGTTTTGTTAAAAAAAATAAAAAACTAAAAAAAAAAAAAACACAAATTTTTTTTTTTTCAAGTTTACACTTTAATTTGTAAAATGTTTAACCCGAGGGCTAGGGGTAGAGGACGAGGGCGTGGACGTGGGCGTCCAACTACTGCAGGGGTCAGAGGCCGTGGACCTGGGTGGGGTGAGACACCACCTGCTGATGGGGGAGCAGGGGAACGCCGCAGAGGTACACTCCCTAGGTTCATCATGTCTCAAGTTACTGGGACTCGTGGTAGAGCACTGTTGAGGCCAGAACAGTGCGAAGAGGTGATGTCGTGGATTGCGGACAATGCTTCTAGCCATTTGTCCACCAGTCAGTCTTCCACGCAGTCCACCCATGTCACCGAAATCGGCACTCCTCCAGCTCCTCCACCTCAGCCTCCTTCCCCCCAGTCTGCCCCCTCCCACCAAAATTTGGCATTTGAACCGGCATACTCTGAGGAACTGTTTTCTGGACCCTTCCCATAGTCACAAACCACTTGTCCTGCTGCTGCTGAGCTATTTTCCGATGCCCAGGTTTTCCACCAGTCGCAGTCTGTGGGTGATGATGACATTATTCACGTAGTGGAAGAAGTGTGTAAAGAGGTGTCGGACGATGAGGAGACACGGTTGTCAGACAGTGGTGAAGTTGTTGTCAGGGCAGGAAGTCCGAGGGGGGAGCAGACTGAGGGATCGGAGGATGATGAGGTGACAGACCCAAGCTGGGTTGATAGGCCGGGTGAACACAGTGCTTCTGAGACGGAGGCGAGTCCTATAGCAGAACAGGTTGGAAGAGGCAGTGGTGGGGCCAGACGGAGAGGCAGGGCCAGAGCTGGTGCATCAGCGCCAAATGTTGCCCGTAGTCAAGCTCCCGTGGCGAGGGCTAGATTTTCAGAAGTCTGGAGGTTCTTTAAAGAAACACCGGATGACCGACGGACTGTGGTGTGCAACCTTTGCCAAACCAGGATCAGCAGGGGTTCCACCACTACTAGCTTAACTACCACCAGTATGCGCAGGCATCTGAATGCTAAACACCCCACTCAATGGCACCAAGCCCGTTCACCTCCGGCCGGGCACACCACTGCTCCTTCCCCTGTGTCATCTGCTAGTCAGCCCCCTGCCCAGGACCCTGGCCCAAACACTTCCCGTGCGAAAACCCCGTCTTCGCCTCCACGATCCTCCACAGCATCCACCAGCGTTCAGCTCTCCATACCCCAGACGCTGGAGCGCAAAAGGAGGTATAGCGCAAAAACCACCCACACGCCCAAGCCCTCAACGTCCACATCTCCAAGTTGCTTAGCCTGGAGATGCTGCCCTATAGGCTGGTAGAGACCGAGGCCTTTCGAAACCTCATGGCGGCGGCAGCCCCTCGGTATTCGGTCCCCAGCCGCCACTACTTTTCCCGATGTGCCGTCCCAGCCCTGCACAAGCACGTGTCAGAGAACATCCTCCGTGCCCTGGCCAACGCCGTTTCTGACAAGGTCCACCTGACCACGGACACGTGGACGAGTGCTGCCGGGCAGGGCCACTATATATCGCTGACGGCACATTGGGTTAACTTGGTGGAGGCTGGGACCGAGTCTGACCCTGGGGCTGGTCATATACTGATGACGCCAAGGATTGCGGGGCCTACCACGGTCCAGGTCTCAAAGGCCTACTATGCCTCCTCCTCCCACCCCTCCTCCACCTCTTCCTCTGAATTACCATCCGTGGGCATGGCGCCATCAGTCGGTAGCTCTAGGCACAGCAGCAGTGCCATCGCTAAGCGACAGCAGGCGGTGCTCAAACTGCTGAGCCTAGGCGATAAAAGGCACACCGCCCAAGAGTTATTACAGGGCATCACGGCGCAGACTGATCTGTGGCTGGCACCGCTGAACCTGAAGCCAGGCATGGTTGTGTGTGACAACGGCCGTAACCTGGTGGCAGCTCTGCAACTCGGCAGACTGACACATGTGCCATGCCTGGCCCATGTGTTAAATCTCATAGTTCAGCGTTTCCTCAAGACATACCCCAATCTGTCTGATTTGCTCACGAAGGTGCGCCGCATCTGTGCGCATTTCAGGAAGTCCAGCACAGATGCTGCCACTCTCAGGGCAGCGCAGCGCCGCCTCCAACTGCCCGCTCACCGACTGTTGTGCGACGTGCCAACGAGGTGGAATTCAACACTAACCATGTTATCCAGAGTTTACCAGCAGCGCAGAGCGATTGTAGACTGCCAGATGTCAACCTTCACCAGAACTGGTAGTCAGGTCAGTCAGCTTCCTCAAGTCTACAATGAGGAGTGGACGTGGATGTCTGATATCTGTCAGGTGCTGAGTAACTTTGAGGAGTCAACACAGATGGTCAGTGGTGATGCCGCCATCATCAGCCTCACCTTCCCGCTGCTTGGCCTGTTGAAAAACTCTCTGGTCAGCATGAAGTCGGAAGCTTTGCGCTCGTCACAAGAGACGGGGGAAGAAGATTCCCTTGTTGATAGCCAAAGCACCCTTAGGTCTGTTTCTCAGCGCATATCGGAGGAGGTGGAGGTGGAGGAGGATGAGGAAGAAGAGGAGGAGAATGTTGGCGAGACAGAAGAGGGGACCATTGTTCAGTCCTTCACTGTTCAGCGTGTATGGGCAGAAGAAGAGGAATTGGAGGAGTTGGAGGAGGAGGAAATGGACAGTCAGGCCAGTGAGGGGAGTGAATTCTTGCGCGTTGGGACTCTGGCGCATATGGCAGATTTCATGCTAAGCTGCCTATCCCGTGACCCTCGCGTTCAAAGAATTTATTCCAGCACCGATTACTAGGTATTTACTCTCCTGGACCCACGGTACAAGCAAAATCTTTCCACTCTCATCCCTGGAGAGGAAAGGAGTGTGAGAATGCATGAATACCAGCAGGCCCTGGTGCACAAGCTGAAACAGTATTTCCCTTCTGACAGCGCTAGCGGCAGAGGGCGTACTTCTGCGGGACAAGTAACAAGGGAGAGTAGGTGACCAGGCAGCTTGTCCAGCACTGGCAGGGGTATGCTTTACAAGGCCTTTGCCAGTTTTATGTCACCCCAGCAAGACACTGTCACCTGTCCCCAGTCTCGGCAGAGTAGGGCTGATCTTTACAGAAAGATGGTGAGGGAGTACGTAGCTGACCATACCATCGTCCTAAATGATCACACAGCTCCCTACAACTACTGGGTTTCATAGCTGGACATGTGGCACGAACTGGCGCTGTACGCCTTGGAGGTTCTTGCCTGCCCTGCCGCTAGCGTGTTGTCCCAGCGGGTTTTCAGTGCAGCTGGTGGCATCATCATCGATAAGCGTACACGCCTGTCGACTGACAGCGCTGACAGGCTGACGCTTATCAAGATGAATAAAGCCTGGATTTCTCCGCATTTCCATTCTCCACCAGGTGAAAGAAGCTGAACCTGAATAATGTATGCACTCCTCCTCCTCATTGTCCTCCTTCTCCTCCTCTTTGTACACTAAAGCAGAGGAAACTGGCTATTTTTTTGCCAGGGCCAACTGGCTCTGGCTATAGTACTCTATGTATTTAATTTTTCTGGAGGGCCAACTACCATGTCCTCTGTTTTAAACAATTTTTGGGAGTGCCACATACAGGCACTCAATCTATGTAATTTTTCTGGAGGACCAGCTACCTGCTCCTCTGGTTTGAAAACTTTTTTGGACTGCCACATACAGGCACTATCCAAATTAAATTGTCTCCATAGCAGCCTCCACACGTCGTCTTTTTAGCTGCCTTCACACGTTGTCTCCATTGCTACCTCCACACGTCATCGCCATAGCTGCCTCCAAAAGTAGTCCATATAGCTGCCTCCATACATGGTCCCCTTATCAAACGAGCTGTGTCAGGCAGAATTTTGGATTGTTTTCATGGCTTCCATGTTAACTTTGTCGCCACCCTGCTGTGTAATCCACAAAATATACTGGCAAACTTTTATCATTTACCAATATTATTTCAGCGCTTCTTGCGCATCTGTTTACATTCCCCTCACCCGCCAGAACCCAAACTTATAAGAACGCTACTACACTTGATCTTATACAAAAGGTTCTTAGAAGTGCTGTTTGGGGAGTAGCCTAGAGACAGGGGCTTGGATTGGCGAAAGCTCGCCTGGCAGCAGAGCGCCAGCTCCATCCCAAGATCCAACTAACATAGTTTTAACTGTAGCACCTTTAATCTACTACTAGTTCACTGCCTCCATACATGGTCCCCTTATCAAACGAGCTGTGTCAGGCAGAATTTTGGGTTGTTTTCATGGCTTCCTCATCAAACTTGTTAACTTTGTCGCCACCCTGCTGTGTAATCCCCAAAATATGGATGCATATAGTTGTCTCTTTGTAATCGCCTCTTTCAACTACGGCTGGCGCCATGTGTAGTGAGCAGGAGGAGCATCTGGACCGGGAGATGATGACAAAGACAAACAGCTCCCTTCGGCAGAGCAGCTGGAGCCTTGACTGGCTGAAATTTTATGTGTGCCACTAGGTGTGTAATCCCCAAAATATACTGGCAAACTTTTATCATTTACCGATATTATTTGAGCGCTTCTTGCTCACCTCCTTTGGTTCCTCTCTGCCACCCGTTGGTTTTAAGCCTGAGTCCATTTGGGGTATGTTGCCAAGACACTCTCTAGCCTGCCGCTGCTGCCACTGCCTCTGCATAGTCCCCTATAGTGTCAGGGTCAATTATTGGATGTTTTAGATGCTATCTAGCCTCATTCGGTCACTCTGTCATTGCCATGCTGTTGCCCATAGTTTTGGCATAATGGTGCGATTAAGCAGCCTCAGAGGCATCCATGCATGCTGCCCCTGCTGTTTCCTGTCCATTTCCGTGGTGTTTCCATCCTTTTCTGAGGTTCCCAGGTGCTTGGCCAAGCTTCCCTGTGCAGATCCTTGGTCCCCTTGAAAAATGCTCGAGTCTCCCATTGACTTCAATGGGGCTCGTTATTCGAGACGAGCACTCGAGCATCGGGAAAAGTTCGTCTCGAATAACGAGTACCCGAGCATTTTAGTGCTCGCTCATCTCTAGTTCTGATTTTTAGTTGTTGCGGAGTAAGCCACACATTGATTTCTTGTTGCATGAGACGGAGCAGTTCCTCCCCTGTGTGACTTTGTTCGCCCAGGCAAACCAGGTGTAGAACTGCGTGACACCGATGTGCCCTGCACATCTGGTATGATGGAGCAGCACTATCACTTGTGGAGGCTAAGATGATGGTGGAGAAGGAGGCGGACACTGGTGCAGAAGCAGCAGTTTGACAACGTGGAGGAGAAAGCAGCATCTCTTGTTGTTGGTTTGGCTGGGCGGGAAGCACATTCACCCAGTGGGCAGTAAAGGACATGTACTGGCCCTGACAGTAGTTACAGCTCCACACGTCCGCGCTGCTGTGCATCTTGGAAGAAACTGATAAGCTCAATGACTGGCCCACCTTCTGTTCTACATATTGGTGAAGGTCTGGCAGTGCCTTTTTGGAAAAAAAATTGCAGCTTGGTACTCTCCACCTTGGTTCGGCACAAGCCATTAGTTCTCTGAAGGGTGCAGAGTCCACGACTTGGAAAGAGAGGGACTGCAGTACCAACAACTTGGACACTAGCATGGTCAGCTTCTGCACCTTTGAATGGCTGGATGCATATAGTTGTCTCTTTGTAATCGCCTCTTTCAACTACGGCTGGCGCCATGTGTAGTGAGCAGGAGGAGCATCTGGACCGGGAGATGATGACAAAGACAAACAGCTCCCTTCGGCAGAGCAGCTGGAGCCTTGACTGGCTGAAATTTTATGTGTGCCACTAGGTGTTGCTGCAGTGGCAGGATGGGCCTCCATATCTTTTTCACGCTTCTCCCAGGACATTGGATGGTCCTGCTGCATGTGTTGACGCAGGGCTTTAAGGCTTCAGATAAAGGGAGTTTATCAACGGGAGATTACACAAATGCTTAAGGATGGAACTACATATACCCCTGTACCCGTAGATACAACCACAAATGTAAAAGAAATTGAATAATATCATACAAGAAGTGTATTTTTGGGTGTTTTCTCTGAAAATGTGGCATCTCATTTATCATCAGATTTTCCAAACATCCCAATTCTTTATGCATTGCCCAAGACCCATAAAAATCTTTTTCCATCACCGTTCAGACCTATCATATCTGGGGTTGGTTCTCTTTTGGAAAAATTATCTTCATGGCTGGACACCATGCTCCAACCTTTTGTCAAGCACACCCCTGGGTACATCAAAGACAGTACTACATTTCTTCAAGCCATGGAACATGTCACTTGGACGGAATACAATCTTTGGCTGACCTGTGATGTGGTGGGACTATATACCTCTATCCCCCACCATCTGGCGATAGAATCAATCAGTTTTCATTTATGGAAATAAAGTTCCTTTTCAGAACATGAAAAGTTCGTCTTGGAGTTTCCAGCCCAGGAAGGACAGCTTCGCCATTCCTGGGGGAAAGCTGGGTTCCGAAATATCGGGGTAAGCGGGCTAAACTGGCCTGACAAAATATCTCTAGAAGTCAAACTTCTCCACAGCCATAGTGCCTCTTTTAACAGAGTTGCCTGGGGGAGGATATGGATGTCTAGTCCTGCGGGAATCCACGGCAAGAGCCTGAGGAGAACCGGAGATAGGCCCTGTTCCCACGCTACCCATTGGTTATCTACAATGTGATGCTTCCAATCTAGAAGGCGCAGAAGAATTGTTGCCTGATGGTACAGTTTAAGATCCGGAAGACCCACTCCCCCCATAGCCTAGTGACTGTATATAGGAGCTTATGTGTTCCGTAACATTGGTGGTACATAAGGGGTCCCTAAGAAGGTTGTCATTCAATCGCCATGTCCATGGTCCAGGGAATCCCCGAGAAAGAGTGACGGTCAGATAAATGGGGGCATGGTCAGAGTGGAGTATATTTCCGATCAAAGCCATGGGTTCCCATGACAATGCATTGTGGCTTAACAGGAAAAAGGCAATCCTACTGTATGAGCCGTGCGCGGGGGAAAAGTAAGAGTAGTCGCGGTCCTGAGGGTGAAGGACTCGCCATACATCTAGCAATTGCAGGGCCTGCAAGTCCTTCCTCAACGCGCGAATATGGTAAAGAGGAATACTACTTCGCCCCGCTGAGGTGTCCACAGAGGGGACCAGGGTAAAGTTAAAGTCACCCCCTACTATCAAATGACCTTCAGCAAAATCCGACAACAGTTCTAGCATCGTTCTACAGCAAGTGACGGGGTTACTATTAGGTAGGTACCAGGTGGCCAAAGTGAGCAACTGACCCCATATTTTAACCTACAAAAAAACATACCGGCCTTCGTTGTCCTTGCGTGAATCTAACACTTCATGTGGAAGCGATTTATGAAAGGCAATAGACACCCCTTTCGATTTTGCCTCTGGGTTAGCACTGTGGAACCAGTGCGTGTAGTAGCGGTCGCGTAGGCTCAGCACGCTGGTAGACCTGAAGTGCTTCTCCTGCAAGAAGAGAGTATAAACCCTCTGCTTGTGCATATCATACAGAATCTGAGATTCTCTGGGACATTCATTCCCCTAGCATTGAGGGACCCTATCCTGAGGGCATCCATACTGAGGATCAAAGTCCACCGACCAGGAGAATACACAGAAGGTAAAACAGCAAGAGGGTAGACAACGCAACAGGGATGACCCAGAAAGGTGTTACGTACTATAAAGTCTGTCGTTCTTACAAACAGAAATTAGTAAGGATGAAGGGTGTAACAAACAACAAACAACACTAAGGAGAGAGGCGACAAATAAACTACAAACAAATCACAAATAATATATTGGGGAAACAACAGTAACAATACTGTGAGCAGCCTGATGACCACAGAATCCCCGGTGGGTAGTAAACTAGCTGTGGACCATACCTTTACCAACCCCACCACAACCGTTAATTACACATCATGAAAGGAAGAACTCTTAAAGTATTCAGCGAAAAGAAGAATCAGGAAGAGGAAGGGGAAGAAGGAGAAAAGAGAAAAAGGAAGGGGAAGAGAGAGGGAGAGAAAAGAAAGAGAACATGCCCTAGGATGTGAAAAGGACGCTGTGCCTACCAGTGCAAGATCAGCGCAATAACAATGTGAGCCTCCTCAATTAAATAGGATTTACATCATAGGCACCTAAGGGTGTAGTACAATAGGCTCATCAGACTTGAAGAAGGGCGTTATTCTCAATAAGTAATAGGCCAGCAAAATTAACACATGTTGCAGGACTTAGCATTATTCAAGGGGGGGGGGGGGGCGAGGATCCAGGCCCCAACTGACAGGAGCAGGACAGTCCGTGCACTGCTGCGGCTCCAATTCCAACGCCGGTTCCTGCCCGACAGCAGAGGGTCCCGGACAGTTCTCCCCGGACAGTTCACCATCTTAGAAGCCCGGGTCCCAGCCGCAGTAGTGGCTAAGTCCGCCAGAAATCTCCCGATTCCTCGGGCGGATGCTCTGCCTGCTTGCACTGGTGGTTTGGATTGTGCCCTCCGTTTTGCACCCATCAGGAGAAATAGGGAGTCGCTGGATACCGGGGTACAACGGGAGAATGTGGGGTGAGAGCAGAAGTGCTTTCAATGTGCGGCCATCACCATCCACAGCCAGGCCACGCCCTTCCTTTTCAGAAGATTTAATTAATTATATTTTGGATGTTTTTTTCTTTTGACTAACAATTTTTTTATGTTTGATTCTAATTTTTACCTTCAGAAACAGAGATGCCCTATGGGTTCCAAATTCTCCCCCACCCTGGCCAACCTATACATGTCGTGGTTTGAGGAAAATATGATTTACAATAGTAATTACATGTATCTCACATACATTGGCTGGCTAGGGCGTTATATTGATCTGTTGATTTGGACAGGCCCTTTTAGTGATGTTGTAAACTTTGTGAATTATTTGAATGATAATGCCTATAATCTAAGTTTTACATATGCCACAGGAAAACCCACCATACCATTTTTAGACATCTGTCTAACGGACAACAAGAACTAGGCAGTACTCACTTGAATTGGGAAAACGATCATGTAATATTTGAGGCCACTTGCGATACATGCAAGCTCCAATACGTAGGGCGCACTACATGCAAATTTAAAAGAAGAATCTACGAACATTGTAATGATTCAGTTGTCAAACAGGAACTTACCCTAAATAAAAATATTTCTGTTTTGTTGAAACACTACAAATCAATACATGCAGGAGAAATGACAAGCTTACAAATTGTTCCCATAGAAAGAGTGCCACGCCCCGGAGGGGCGGAGATTGGATTAAGGAACTTTTATCAAATGAGACTTATTGGATTTTAGCATTACAAACACGATCGCCACTAGGGTTAAATTATAAAAGCGATCTGTTATATCCATATTTAAACACTTCTGTTTGTTTATTTGCTGATATATATTCTTACAGGCATCGCTCTTTCTCATTATCAATTTTTTCCCTGTGACGTTTTAGAGCGTCAACCAGAAGAGGGTGGATTTGTTTTGGGGTTTTCCCTTCTCCTTCTATATAATTCTTGCACTGGTCATTTTGTTTTATGCTACGACTAAGGACGGTAAACGTCCGAAACGTGTCATTTTTTTATGACCATCTGGAATGCTGGAGTAACCCCCTCTTGGATTATACAAGTTTCTGGCTACGACTGTTGCCCATGCAGTCCTCCGTGATCTACACACTGCATTCAAGGGAGGTAAGCTGAATCTGACTTCTTCTCTTTACTCTTTGCAGGGCCGTAGTGCTAACATTAGCTCCCTGACCATGCTTCACTTTCTGCCTGCAGATTCTATAGATACACACGCTCGGCTCCTCTGGTGTCTTAAAACTGCCACACCGCCATGGTGGTGATTTTACTGCCAACACTCTGCTCTGAGTAACTACTAATGCCGCTGCCTTGCTGAGCCCCTGTACCCCATGGACGTTTGGCTCCCGTGCTCACACATGGCCACAGTAGCAACTTGCTGCATGCTCCGCTGCCTGTCGCGCAAGCTGACACTCTCTTTCCCCGACGATGATGAATTCCTTTCTACACCTGCCTTCCAAGTGTGATCGGCTACATCATCGTCAACTTGCGTTTCCCTGTCACTGCTCCTCTCATCAACGGTGTCAGTATGCACAGACTGCCTACTGCAAGAAGCAGAGGATGTCTGCCCCATCTCTTCACTGTCAGTAACTAAAAAGAACTGCTATTTGGGGTATACAGATCCCCCAAAACGCACACCCTGGGAGAGGTCCACAAATCACCATAGCTGCTGCATAGATATGAAACATATTTCTTCCTATTGGCTTCAGTAACTAAAAAGAACTTCTATTTGGGGTATACAGATCCCCCTTAATGCACACCCTGGGATTGGAGCAGAAATCACTACAGCACAGTACACTAACTGCATCTAGATGCTATAGATAGCACATTCAGTGTGAAATGCCGAGTTTGAAAATGGCTGGTTTTTATAGGGCTGTGTGACCTCACATAAGCCAGCCGGTCGCTGATTGGCTTACAGGTCTGCAGATGTCATCAAGGGTGTTCCTTTCTCCTTCCCAGAGTTCTCTGCCCCATGCAACATGTTGTGCTTGCGCCCATTTAGCTAAAAAAAGAGGGAAAAAACCACAAATCAGTGTAAACTTCGGATTTGTGACTAATTAAATTTTCCGTGAAATTCATATCAAATTCCACTTCGTTCGAATCAATTCTCCCATCTCTAGCCAGGTCGTTAAGGGGTTAAGGGGGTTTTGATGTGTGCTTTGTTTATCAATGAGGCATGTGCTACGGTACTGTATAAGGTGATGAGGGTGTGTTGTGCTTATTATTAAATTATTAAATAGACACAAGTCCAACCTTTAAGAATGTAATATGTTTTCCCAATATATCCCATGATACTTTTGTTCACCAGAAAGGGATCCAGACCTCACTTAAACATGTACAAAGTATCCTCCATAACAACCTCCTGTGGCAAAGAGTTCCATAATTTCACTGCTCTTATAGTAAAGAATCTCTGTCTACGGCAATAGTAGAACCGCCTATCCTCTAAGCCCCTTGTCCTGACCACAGGCCTAGGTATAAAAAGATCTTTAAAGAGATACTTGTACTGCCCATTCACATATTTGTACATTACTCCCACACTCCAAAACATACTGATCTGGCAAGCTCTGTGCAGGACTGTGTAATCTGTGTTCACTATATAAATAAAGGAATTATTATTATTGTAATGAGTAGAGATGGGCGATTCTAATGATTCTAACTTCGGTTAGAATTTCAGGAAAAATTCGATTCGCCACGAAGCCAGCGACCGGCAGGCTTATATCGCACAGCCCTATAAAATCCAGCCATTTTCTATCTCAGCACTTCACACTTCATGTTGTAGCGTTCAGCTGCTGCTATTGTACTGTGTGATTCTTGCTGCAATCCCTCGCTGTTCTCTAAGGGGGTTCTATATACCCCAAATAGCAGTTCTATTTAGTGACAAAATCGAATAGGAAGAAATCTGTTTGACATTCATGCATCTGCAGTAGTGAGCTGTCAGTTGTGGGTTATCTGTATAACGCACATTGCAATACCTTTTGGAGGCTCTAGTTTACAGCCATATTTACGTGTGAAATCCACATAGTTTATACAGTGATTTTCTGTGAAATTACACTGTCAAATGTGGGGTATCTGTATAACGCACATTGCAATACCTTTTGGGGGCTCTAGTTTACAGCCAGATTCACGTGTCAAATCCACATAGTTTATACAGTGATTTTCGCTGAAATTACACTGTCAGTTGTGGGGTATCTGTATAATGCACATTGCAATACCTTTTGGGGGCTCTAGTTTTCAGACAGATTTACGTGTGAAATCCACATAGTTTATACAGTGATTTTTACTGAAATTACACTGTCAGTTGTGGGGTATCTGTATAACGCACATTGCAATACCTTTTGGGGGCTCTAGTTTACAGCCAGATTAACATGTCAAATCCATGTAGCTTATACAGTGATTTTCGCTGAAATTACACTGTCAGTTGTGGGGTATCTGTACAGCGCACATTGCAATACCTTTTGGGGGCTCTAGTTTACAGACAGATTAACGTGTCAAATCCACAAATCACTTGCGCAGATGGCCCGCAGCATGCTGCTTTGCCTAAATAGTGACAGCTGAATAGTCAACATCCAGCATAGGGATGGCTTTTGGCTCTCCACCCTCTTGGACCCTCGCTACCGGTCCAAAATGGGTGACTTTTTTCCTGCTGCTGAGAGGAAGAAACAAATGGCATACTATAGAGGAATACTGAGCACACAGTTGGCCAATGCCTATGTGCGCCATTGTCCATCCTCTGTCAGGTCTGACTGGGGGATTCCTGGCAGTCATTGCTCACATACTACTACCACGGCTGCTGTGGGGAGCTGGGGGGGTAGGAGCAGTAGCAGTTCCATCAACAGTTGCTTAAGTCTGGATTCCTTAATGAGCAATTTCCTTCACCCGCCTAGTGAGGAGGTTAGTTGCACCAGCAGCAGCAGGACATAAAGCAGGCCTACTTGGACAGTACTTTACCACCTGAGGTAACCTGAGGCACCATCAGTGCAGTGGGGGCCATCGTTACCGCCAGGAGAACCCGCTTGTCCACCCATATTGTGGAGAGACTGACCTTTGTCAAGATGAATCAGGCTTGGATCGGCCAGGATTTCAACTCACCAATGCCTTATGCATCAGATTAGATCAGCCATGACGCCTCCTCCAAACGTTGAGAAATGAGTTGGGGTTATAACTACCTGCCTCAGCTTCTATTCTGATGCTGCCACCTGCCTGATGCCACACATCTGCTGCTAATTGCACCATTTGCCTCCTACCATCTTTACCAGGGACTGGAACTGTCCGCCACCTCCACAATATATCATGGTGCCACTCTGCAGGCTTCTGCTGCTTCTGATGCCGCCTTCACACTATATCTTTGTGCCACTCTGCAGGCTTCTGCTACTGCTGCTTCTGATGCCGCCTTCAAACTATATGATTGTGCCACTCTGTGGGCTCCTCCTGCTGCTGCTGCTACTGATGCCACCTTCACACTATATCATTGTGCCACTCTGTGGGCTCCTCCTGCTGCTGCTGCTTTTGATGCCACCTTCACACTATATCATTGTACCACTCTGTGGGCTCCTCCTGCTGCTGCTGCTTTTGATTCCACCCTCACACTATATCATTGTGCCATTCTGCGGGCTCCTGCTGCTTCTGATGCCACCAACACACTATATCATTGTGCCACTCTGTGGGCTCCTCCTGCTGCTGCTGCTACTGATGCCACCTTCACACTATATCATTGTGCCACTCTGCAGGATCCTGCTGCTTCTGATGCCACCAACACACTATATCATTGTGCCACTCTGTGGGCTCCTGCTGCTGCTGCTTTTGATGCCACCAACACACTATATCATTGTGCCACTCTGCCGCTCTTGCTGCTTCTGCTGCCAACGTCACACTATATCATTGTGCCACTCTGTGGGGTCCTGCTGCTTCTGATGCCACCAACACAGTATATCATTGTGCGACTCTGTGGGCTCCTCCTGCTGCTGCTGCTACTGATGCCACCTTCACACTATATCATTGTGCCACTCTGCGGGCTCCTGCTGCTGCTACTGCTACTGATGCCACCAACACACTGTATCATTGTGCCACTCTGCAGGCTCCTGCTGCTTCTGATGCCACCTTTACACTATATCGATGTGCCACTCTGCGGGCTCCTGCTGCTTCTGATGCCACCTTCACACTATATCATTGTGCTACTCCTGCTGCTGCTACTGATGCCACCTTCACACCATATCATTGTGGCACTCGGCAGGCTCCTGTTGCTTCTGATGCCACCTTCACACTATATCATTGTGCCACTCTGTGGCTTTCCCTGTTGCTGCCACCATGTTGCTGACACCTGTGGACTCCTGCTGCTGATTCTTCTGTCGCCACCTCCACACTCTTATCATTGTGCCACTCTGTGGCCTCCTGTTGCTGCTGCCGCTGCTGATGCCACCTCCACACTATATAATTGTGCCACTATGTGGCTTTCCCTGTTACTGCCACCATGTTACTGCCACCTGTGGGATCCTGCTGCTGATGCCACCTCCACACTGAATCATTGTTTCACTCTGTGGCTATCCCTGTTTCTGCCACCATGTTGCTGACACCTGTGGGCTCCTGCTGCTGACTCTGCTGCCGACACCTCCACACTCATCATTGTGCCACTTTGTGGCCTACCATGTTTCCGCCACCTCCATAATTTGTCATTGTGCCACTCTGCAGCCTAATCATTCTGCTGCCAACTGACCGCTGTCTCCCTGGAACACCCTGTGATTTCCATAATCTGTTTTCACCCTCCATCACTCTATGACGTTGCCACTATGTTTGATTTTCCCCTTCATTTCATCTGTCAGAAGGATGAAAAGCTTCAGGATTGATAGCCAAAAGCAGGAGTGGATACAGAATACAGAGGACATGTAAGTAGCAAGTAACCCATTTGTTGCTCATCTCTATTCTGGATCAACTCCTGTTTGTTTTTGGCTTTAGCAATACTGATGGATTATTGACCGATTGAAAGAGGCCACTGATGCGTGAAAAGAAGGGCAAAATGATCAGTGACGTCAATGCAAAATTACTGCCGACATCCTCTGCACTCTTTTGGGGGGCTTTCCACATGTATCCGCATTTAACAGAACAGGTTCTGTCGTAATCTATGGAATCATCTGATGTCAGTGTAAAAAGAGTGCACTCTTTGATGTTATAGTGGGATCTTGGCCCTCAGCTTGGTCCTTTCGAGCTGGCACAGACGTTGAGCAGGCTGCGTTCCCGCTTCGCTTATTTGGGGAAGTTGGCCTATGTAAGTGCACATGGAAGTGAATAGTGAGACGATTCTAAGAGCCGCGGCTTTTATGTGCGTGTCATACTAAAACACAGCATTGTTTGAAGACCAAACTACGCTCCCTATGCATATTTAAGCATGGCACAACGTGCTACAACACCCTACAGGCTCTCTGCAGCAAGGAAATGTCTGTTTTTCAACATGATTCGTTTTGATTCGATTCGGGTCGAATTGAATTTTTTCGAAAAATTCGGCGTATCGGGACGAAACGAAATTTAACAAATTTGCCCATCTCTAGTAATGAGGTCTACCCTCAGTAATATTCTTGCTCTCCTCTACACCTGTTTCTATGTCCTTTTTATACATTGTTGCCCAAAACTGTACAGACCAGGGATTTGTATAAGCACAATACGATGTCTTTATTATTCCTCTTGAAACAGCCCATAATTTTATTTGCTTTATTAAGAGCTGCTTGGTTCTTGTCACTAACATTAAGTTTTACCATTCACTAATACCCCCAAGTCTTTTTCAGCTGCAGTTTTGCCAAGTAATTGACTGTTTAGAACATAACTATACTTTGTATTTCCATGGCCTAAGTGTATAACCTGACATTTATCTACACTAAACCTCATCAACCATTTCTCAGCCCATTCCTCTTGTTATGCTTTCAGCCTCAGTATTAATTACATTACTAAGCTTAGTATCATCTGAAAATATTGAAACTTAACTGAGTAACTAAGTCATTCTAGAAATATTAATAAGAAGTGGCCCTAATTCTGATCCTTGTGGCACCCCACTGGTAATATCAACCCAATCTAAAAATATACCATATGATATATAATATATGGAAGCGACTCTGCCGGCTAGAAAAGAAAGAGAAGAGAGAAAAGGAGCCGCCAGGAACCGTGCCGGGGATCAGGAGCCGCACAGAGCATCGGGGATAAGTATCGCCGGAGGGTGAGTATTAAGTTAATTTTTTTTAATGTGCTTGGCATACAGGGGGGAGACAGGCTGTATAGTACATGGGACTGGCTGTATACTAATTGGGGCTTGGTGTATACAACATGGGGCTGGCTGTATACTACACGGAGCTGGCTGCATACTACTTGGGGCTAACTGTATACTACATGGGCCTGGCTGGCTTTATACTACATGGAGGCTGGCTGACTGTAAACGACACCCTCAGCTGATACTCAAATCAATAGGTTTTCCCAATTTTTGGTGGTAAAATTAGGGATCTTGGCTTATTCCCATGTATATACGGTAATTGATTCTCAACAAGACATCACTATTAGGAACATAGAACAATATCTTTTGATAAAGATATTGTCAGGATTCGGGATGTGTGGATCCACTGGACCACCGCGGGAGGTATCTAAGTGGCACCTGGTCTTCACCAGAGCTCACCGCAAATTGGGATGGACTTGCTGCAGCAGTGTACAATCAAGTCGAGGTACTTTAGCAGGAGACAGTCTCAGGGTCAGGTCCATGCACAAGGTCAGGGCAGGTGGTAGAGATGCAAATTAAAGTCTAATCCGGGGTCAGTAATGGGAGGTCCAGGCAGATGGGAACGAGAACACAGGCACACAGGAACGCAGGACACGAGAACTCAGGAGCAGGAACACGCGGAAGCAGAAACACATGGGAGCAGGAACGCAGGAGACACGGGAACGCACAGGAACACAGGAGACACAGGAATGCAGGAATATAGCTGGTAAGCTTTTCTAAGGTTGTGAGGCACAAAGATCCGGCAGGGCTTTCAGGAAGAGACAGGCTTAAATAGAATTTGTGAAATCTACCAGCGCCAGGAGTCAGGGATGCAGGCGCATGGCGGACTGGATAGGGACATGAGGCAGGACGGGTAAGGTGCGCAGGCAATGTGCTGGCTGCTGTGTGGGGGCAAAGGAGCACAGGTGAGCCCGCGACCCAAAACATGGGTCGCGGGACCACCCGTGACAGATATAATTAAATTTATTCCATCTACTTACAAACAAGCAGTAAAAAGGCCTTATGTTTAAAATCCAAGTTTATGTTCTATTATCATGGCTTGATCCTTAAGGAATCTTCTAATAATAAGAAAAATGGTCTGTCTATCACAGCACATAATCCACGCAGTACCCAGGGTAGTATGCCACCTGGGCCTTGTGATTTGTCTATTTTAGTCGTGTTGAGGCGGCTCCGCATCTCTTCCTGGGTTAAACTGTTGAGATTCAAAAGAGAATTTACATTATTTTTCATAATGTCTTCCACATGGAGATTTTACTTGGTAAAGACAGTTGAAACGGTAACATTCAATAGATTGTCCCTTTCCTCATCTCCCTTCACCATGACCCTGGGTAATTCTTCAGAGGGCCCACATTCTCCATTTTTAAATAAATAAAATACCATATATACCCGAGCATAAACCGATTCTTTTCAGCACACTTTTTCTGCTGAAAAATACCTTCTCTGGTTATACACAAGCGTATGTATTTTTTTAAAATCCTAGTACGTACTCTCTGGGGCTCCCCACAGGTCCTCTTCTCCTTACTCCTCCTGGCTTTTTTCTCTTGGCATCTTCCGTGCAGTGCGGGCACGGGAATGGCTGTGCGCTGTGCCCGCATACATACTATGACGCTCGGTGTCGGTCCTGCGTGATGTCATCGACCACACATCGTCAGGGCAGAGACTGCTTTTTTCACTCTAGGCTTACAAGCGCGTCAATAAGTTTTCACAGTTTTCTGTGTTAAAGTAAGGGCCTCGGCTTATACTCAGGTCAACTTATACTTGAGTATATATGATACTAGAAAAATAATTTTAGATTATATTTACTTTTCCATGGCAATATTTCTTTCAGTCTGTAGTTTTGCTGCCTCTATCTGTTTTTATAGAATTTATTTTTCCTGAAAGCGCATTGTCTGACCGGAATGCACTCTGCCCCGATTCACAAAGATCGTGTGCCCAACATCCTGCATCTGTCGCTTCCCCGCTCAGGTCGGCCGGAGTTCACCCTCTTCTTCCTGGTGTATGTAAGTGCATTGTCTTGCGACACAAATTGAATGTTAAATCCCGCGGCCAGACCGAATCAGTCAAGTCGTCCTACAACCCCCCCCCCCTTTCCCCCCCGGTTTCTGTTGCATGAAAGCCAGCTCAGCTGGGCCGCAATCCGATCGCGTGTGACACAATTCCCAGTTAAATACCTGTCACAGCAGCACAAATCGCTAAAATTTCAAAAATCTGACGAAAGTTCGATCCGCGGACACTTAGTAAATAAGCCCCACTGTGTTTGTTGCCCCTCTACTAACCATCTATATATATATATTTAGTGGATTATTTTTCAGTTAATATTGTAGATGCCAGTGGGGTCATAATATGGCTAAAACGGTTACATATTTTTAAGAGGCACTTTGTGGGACATGGTTAATATCCAGGAACACTATACTGTGAGGGTCATTTGTATTTTCCGGATCACAGTGGGATGAATTTATGAAGAGCGAGTGCTTCAGGAAGTTGAAGATAGCTGGGCATAAAATTCAGCAGCCAAAAGTCTGGGAAAAGTATCATGGTGTTCTACACCTTGGATGAAGAACTGGGGTATATTTATTGCTTTACATTTATGTGCAGCAACTGTTGTTATATACATTTGAGAACAGTATGTCCATTTCTTCTATACATTTTAGCATGTGGGAGTGTTATCTGTAGTGTACAGTGTAAATCGTATGTGCAGTATTTATATCTATGTGTATCTGCATATAGAATATATGTATATAATATAAGTATATAATTGATAAATTTGTAGAGTATATGGTTCATGTTTATATATGTGTGAAATGCATATATAGTGCATTTGTGTACATTTCTGTCTACTATCTATATATTTCATATTTTTATCCTGGAGCATTATGTGCAAGATAGGGATAATGGTGGGGGTTCAGGTACATATTTTAACTCCTTACCGCATTTGGATGTTACTGAATGTCCTGTAGCGGAAGGGGGAGTATGGAAAGGGCTGGCGTATCACCGCCATGTTGGCTTAGTTGTCTGATTTACACATTCTAATAGATGATGTGAAAAATCCCCACGTGTTAATACTTTGTGTCATTCACAAATATTGAAATATTGCTCTGAAAAACCTCTATAATTAATTAAAAAATATAAAAAGAAGTGGGCCCAAAACTGATCCCTTGGGCAAACCATTGATAACTACAACCTAAACGGGGAAGCAACACATGCAGGATCTCGGGCGCACAATCTTGTTGAATCGCGGCAGACTTCATCCTCGTCGGACAACACACCTTGGGGATTGCACAGGGACCGGTTAAGTAAATGTGCCAAAATGTCTTTCTCGTGTGACATTGTAGTTTATGTTAGTAGTGTCATTTCAGCGATCCTTTCCTTTTTGGGGGGGTAAAAATTCAAGTAAAAAATTTAGGAAAAATTTGAAAAAAAATTAGAAATTTCCAAAGTTTCAAATGTTATACTTTTTAGACAAAAAGTCACACCACAAATTTCTTTTTGTAGAAACCTGTTTCCATTTTTTTTTTATTTCCATTATTTGTTTTATGTTTTAATTTTTTTACGGATGTGAGAAGGTTTAAAGTTTTAGTAGCAACTTCTCAGATTTTCTTGAGATTTGAAAAATGCTACATTTTTGGTGATCAATTTAGTTTGGAAGTGGCCTATAAATGCTTTTGTACTATATACCCCTACAAGTAACACCATTTATGAACTTAACATCTCAACCTTTTCAAATTAGCATTTAAGAAATCTGTTAACCCTTTAATTATTTTTCCGGAAGGAAACAAAAATGGATTTTAAATTTTGAAATTTCAAATTTTCATTACGATTTTTCTCATTTAGCCCTAAAATGGACACATTCAGAAGGAATTTGAGGTAAATATACATCCTAAAATTACTGCCCTGCTTCTTCTTCTGAGTACGGCAATACCAGACATGTGGATGTCAACTGCTCTTTAGTCGCACAGCGAGGTCCAGAACAGAGTTCATACTATTGCATTTTTGAAAGGCCAATTTGGTTGCAAAAGTTTTTGGTGCCACAGTGTAATTGAAGAGCCCAACACAGACATTTTATGACGTAGACAACAAAACAAGTAAAGTAACCCTTGATGGGGTAAGACTGGAATGTGTGGGGATGAAAAAATTGGTCACCTTTTAAAGCATTGTTAGATTGGGGACAGGACAATGTTGAGGTTTCTTGGGTATTAACGGCAACAGAAAAGGATTCTGAAATACTAGGATGTTTGGTAAGGTTCTGGATTGGACAGACCAATGTCTCTTGAGAATACGTAAGATTTTATTAGCTACAAGATGGTAAGTAATTACAAAAGGTATTTTAGAGTCAGGACATTGGACCTATTGCTCTAGGTTTTGTACTGACCAGTGTTCATGTCATGACAAAACTGTTGTCAGGCTCCAGGGGTAGTGGACCTACTGGATCACAGCGGATAATGACATAAGCCGACACCTCGGGACTGGAATCTAAATGGTACCCGGTTTTCACCAAAGCCTGCCGCAAAGCGAGTTGGACTTGTTGCGGTGTGGTACCACCAGGTCGTTCCACAGGTGCGTGGTGACAGCCAAGATGAGGTACAGTGACGTTGAGCAGAATCATAGTTGGGGACAGGCAGGAGGTCAGGACGGCAGCACTGGATCGGAGTTGGGGACGTAGCAATAGGTCAAAGCAGGCAGCATAGTAGAGTAGTCAGGAACGGAACCGGGGTCACAACGGGAAATCACAATAACAGCGCAGGGCATGAGACAAAGCTTTCTATAAGGCACGAGGCATTTATATCCAGCAGGGTGTGCAGGGAGAGGCTTGTTTAAATAGCATTCTGGTAAATGGGCAGTGCCCATCAACGTCAAGGTGGCCCAATAAGTCTTCTTAAGCTGGCGCACGCGCCCTAAGAGCTGGGGAAGCGTGCGCGGCTGACGGCCCGGAGAAAGGAGTGGGGACAGGTAAGAGGTGCCCCGAAATATGGGTCACAGAAGCACCTGTGACAACTGCTCAATATCCCTAGTGATCATTTTTGTGTAAGTCTCAATGGCAGGGGTGGTCTTGGGTGACATAAATGTACTTCTATTCTTCAGACCAAAATCCTTAATATTAATTGCTTGTTCTGGATGATCAGCAGGTAGTCCAGGACTATTTTCAGACTGTTGAAAATATCCTTTAAGTCTAATTGTTACGAAAAAAACATTGCAGGTCCATATCCAGCTGGAAATAGAGCAGAAAGACCTTTCTGTAATAAGTCTAATTGAGCTAGGTTTAAGGAGAAGGAGGATATGCTGATAGCGGATGTATGTATGAATGACAAACGTTCCTACCATTGATCATTTTTCTCTTGTTCGCCTGCCACCCCTCCTTGCCATCTTCCTTGTGGTCTCGAGAGTTGGTCTTAAAAATGCTGTTGTTGCTGTTGAAATGTAGGAATTTCCAGACCCAAATCTGAAAAAGATGCATCTTCTGATTATGATCTATTTTGATAAGAGCCATGTCTTGATGGGTAGACTAAGTTTAATCCATTTATTATCCTGGCCTTTTCATTAATTAACCCCCTGGAGTTTGCCAACAATGCATTAGGTATTGCTATCATGCACAAACCATCCTCCACAGCATTCCATCCCAATAGCACCTGCCGACAAGTTGTGCCAGTGTGAAGCAGGCCTGGCGCAGGCCTGTCTGCGTGTGCATTACCCTGTAGCCTGCTCCTAACCTTTAGTCTCTAGGGACTACAAGAAGTTTCCTTATGCATACAACATTTTCATTGAGATACTTCTTTTGCTATGTTTTTTTTTTACCACTATTTCATGTTTTGTGTAACTTGGAAATAGTTTTTTTATTTAAATTGTCATGTATTGCGACTAAAATGACTTTCATGTGAATATGTTTAGAATTTTGTAAAGATAATTTAGTAGAATTTTTTGAATCTTGTAGTGTTTGACCAAGGTCAAGGTGGACACAAAACATCACTTATTTCTTGGTTATATGCACATCAATAAACTATCACTTGGCATTAATCAAAGAAGTGCTTCGATTACTTACTAATTGTAACATTTGGGATGGAACCCGAGTCTAAATAGCACCTACCATTTCTCTAGATGTGACAGCACAACTTGCATTAATCAAATGTGCAAGCAATCACGAGTAGGAACACTTATAAATAACAGTCCTTCTACTTTCAAAATTTGGGCGGTCTATCCGGTGTTAGATAAACAATAGGGGAAAATATATTGCTTTTTGGTATTATGTCCATCTATAGCTATAGAAGTTGACAAGATATGGGTCAGAACCAGGAGGACAAATGCAGCAAGAAAAAAATCAATAAATCTGGCAAATGGATAGTCAGCAAAAGGAAAAACAGCAAAATGGTCAAATATACCAGTATATACGCCGATCCGTCGAGGTTTTCCCGAATATTTCAGATTTGCGACGATTTGCCCGAGTTTTTTGGCGCACGTGATCAGATTGTGGCCAATCGGGGGTTTAGCCGTTGGACAACCCGGCGGATTCGGAAAATCCACGGAATTTAAAAAACGAAGTGTGTTGCAAAATCAAGCACTCACATGCACCGTGAAGAAGATGTTGAACTCCAGTAGAAACGCACAAGCTTACTGAATCGTCGGAAGACCCGAATCCTCGTTGGATTGTGACAGGACTGGGTAAGTAGATGAGCCCCTTTATGTCCCGTCCTAAACATGATTAGATCTGTTCTATAACATCCATGGAGGGCAGAAATGTGAGTGAAGAGAGAATATATCCATCACAATAGATTAACTGTTTTCAAAACAAAGCAAACTATGCAGGAGAAAGACTTGGGGGTTGGAAATCTATTAATGCTGCTAGGAAAAAAGGAGAAGTTCAGTATTCAGAGAGTTAGGGACAGATGAAAACAGAATACAGAATATCAGCGCATCCTCAGCTGTACATTACAGACAAAAGATGGCACTGAAGTCTGAACAGGCACAGGCAAATTAAACTCAGATTAAAGTTCACAATTTGTTCTATAGCTCGAGACACCTCTCTGTTTTTTGTCTCCTACAGTGATTTATCTTTACATTTACAGTGTTCCTTGATGATTTTCTGTCACACAAAATAAGGCTCAATGGACATGAACGAATGCCCGCCATACCGTAGCGTGGGAGAGGAGGTGCTCACCCCAGCTCCTCTCCCTAGAAAATACTAGCCATATGGCCATAGATGCGGCCCTTTTAGCTGCTAGTTACCATGCCCGTGCGCCATAGCTGTACAAGCCGGCGACCGTACATAGTTCCCCTAACGGTTGTGTGCATGAGCCCTAATTATGACAGGTTTTGTTTGTACATGGCTGACTATGATTTTCAAAATTTTTTTTAGCTAAGATTACATAATCATGATCCTATGCTATCACAAATACTTCCATTTTGACTGGCTATTGGCGATCAATACAGATTTACACATATTATCAAGCCTATTTGTAAGTGAGGTTTGCATTTTTGCTTTTTATTTTACATAAATCTAAATGTCAAATAGTAAGCATATTAAACATATAATCTAATGTTGTAAATTATTTGGCATTATTGATAGTGCATTTCATATATAAAGAATATTATTAATTGTGTAAAATAACAATTCAAATTATAAAATAAGTTATAGAACATTGGAAGAACTACTAGTCCAGGGCCAATGTCAGAAATCGCAGAAAATGATAACATTTCTGTTACTTTAGTAGAGGTAAATTGCAATTTATACTGATGTTTTGAAAAATATATTAGTTTAAAAAAAAAAGCTAATATTAAATAATACTGTGAATAATCATGTGATAATTAATGGTTAAAATAGACTTGAACAGTTAACATATTGTTATTTAAATATGTTATTGCTGCTTTTGGCAATACCATTATTTACTTTAATAGTGGCATCTGGGATTATACATTTATGAATAGTCTCCTGAGTCACAATATTGTAAGCAAATAATGTGTGACCATTCCTATATATACTAGTATGAAACTTGAACTATCAGCCTTTTCAGTGGATTCAGAATGATTCATGATGGTGAGTAGTTTAAATTAAATGTTTTTGGAAGGCTTCAAAGACAGTAAAACTCTTTAATGGAGCTACTACAGTTTTTCTTTTTATCTCGTTGATTGTGATATTCATAGCATTAGATATTGTAATTTATGTTTTTTGTTGGTCAACATACATGTGTCATGGTGGAGCATGGGGTGCTAGCTCCCTAAATTAACCCACAATCCCTGTCACCTACCTTACAAGCCTTGCAAACCCTAATGTTCAGGGACTTCAGGTCAGCATTCCTTACTATGTCTTAGGGCAGTGATGGCGAACCTTTTAGAGATTGAGTGCCCAAAATGAGACCCAAAAACCATTAGCTTTTCCAAAGTGCCAATACGGCAATTTAGGCAGTAACAACCTTATTGCTACCAGAATCTTTGAGCTCCAATCCGACACCTTTTCACTTTTCGGACAGGACCAAGCAGCACAGGATGGGTCATTTTAAAATAGCAGGGCACTACCTGGACTGCCTGAGACTGCAGGAAGATGCCATGTCTGGCAAACTCTGTGCCTGGGCGACAGCCCTTGTGCCCACAGAGATGCCTCCGAGTGCCACCTCTGGCACCAGTGCCATAGGTTCGCCACCACTGTCTTAGGGGAACAGACACAGGTTCACGAGGGCTCCTGAACTTGGTTTAGTATAGGAACGGTGTTCCAGAAAAAGTCAGAATTACACAGAGAAGATTAAGGGGCAGGTACAGGTTCAGGGTACACAGAGTTTTGGATCACAGACGGTGTCTCTCTCTCACAGTCCCTCTCACTGACAAAGTACATTTCTCAAGTACTTGAGACACAGTTACCAGATATGATAGATAGACTAGGGAACAACATTACAAAAGATCTCATAGACTTTTAAAGAACTGCATTTTCCCTTCAAAACAATAATCCAAAGTACAAAGATCTGTAATGCAGCATTGCGTGGGATTGTCAATGTCACAGCTATGGTCCCAGCATAGGGATGAAAAGCATATGCGAGTACCCCAATATAACCACTACACAGTGACTGTACAGTGGTAGATAGAAGTTCTATGCAGGTTGTATGCAATCAATTCACATTAATATATGCTGAATAAATAAAATGATTTAATGATTAAAATCATTTCTTTATAGTTCTTCATATTCCTGTTGCTCTGCCTCTTCCTCTGCATTTTCCTGTGCTTCTGTCCTTGCTTTGTGAAAAAATAAGGTCACTATAACTGCAATCAATTCCTTTAAAATGAAACAGTCTCTATAAAAATACATTTGCAATATTATTAGAATGTGTACATTGCCTCATTTTTCATCAATCTTTAAAGAGTTAAGTTATCAATAGTTTGTTCAGTAGGAGTAACACTTTATTGGGTTATTATGCCTTGTTCAACGTACAACTCACTGCTCCACTTCCCTCTCCATAGAGCATCTGTCCATTGTTTATCCAGATAAAAGTCAGAACTTAGCATGTAAGGCAATTAAGGAGGATAGGTAAAGTAAGTGGACATGGAAACACCTTGCTCTGATAAGATTTATAGAAAAATAATTTTTCATATTCATTCATTTATATTAATTCACTTGAAAAGTAACAATTAAGGTAACAATGTCAACTGGATCCCTATCTAAATAATGTATCTCCTTAATGTATTATGCCCAAAAGGAATATGTCATTGTTCCATCTGTGTCAGGATGCTGCTTCCCTGTTTATGGTCATTTATTTTACAGTAGATCAATTACCTTAGAACATTGAAATTTTAAAGAACATTACAATTGTTTTTCTAGGTTTCAGCTGCATCCAGTGAAATGAAAAGTCTTTCCCTGAACAGAAGCATTATAAATGAATTTATCTTAGTGGGATTTTCCATCCCATCACATTACATTCCTTTAATCTTTTTTATATTATTTTTGTCCTATTTACTTACCATGGCAGGAAATGTTTTCATTCTTGTGTTGTATTTCAGTAATGAGAGCCTTCAGAAGCCGATGTACTTCTTTATCTGTAATTTAGCCATTTTAGACATCATTTTTATCAATGTTATTGTACCAGTTCTCTTGAAGGGGGTTATCAATCAATCAAACCGACTATCAGTAGCTGCCTGTCTAGCACAGGGTTATTTGTACTTTTTGGTGGGAACAACTCAGTTTTTCTTACTCGATGCAATGTGTATTGACAGATATTTTGCCATATGTCACCCACTGCATTACCCAACTATCATGCAGAAGAAAACATGTGCTTGGCTTGTTACAGGAGCATGGATGAGTTCTTTTGTCTATCACCTTGCACCTTCATTTTTCATACTACAACTTTCCTTCTGCAATAATGAGATAAATCATTTCTTCTGTGATGCAGGACCAGTTGTACGGAATGCATGCACAGACACAACCTCCCTTCAACTTTTCATGTTCCTTAGCTCTTGTACATTATTTTTTTCGTTCTTTATTGCCACAATATCATATACATTTATTTTATTAGCCATTTCTAAAATTAAGTCAGTAGAAGGAAGAAAAAGGGTTTTCTCCACATGTTCTTCCCATGCACTTGTAGTTACTATTTTTTATGGAAGCTGCATGTTCATGTATGTAAAGCCTGTTCAATATCAAGGTGTGGATGAGTATGATAAAACTGTGGCCATTCTCAACACGGTGGTGGTTCCGTTAATTAATCCCTACATTTACACATTGAGAAACAACGTTATATGGAATATAATAAAATCAAGGCCAAAGTGAATAACATGTTTTATTTGACAAAATAACTATAGAAAACAAAGTAGAAGTAGAATGATTGCAGTCACACCCAGCCCCATCTACCTGAGGCAATATAAAGCGTTCCCTTCCAAATAAAAGGGTTATATTTGCTTCTAAGTAGGTTATACAAGCTACTATTGTGGTTATAAACAGTCAAAGTGAAAGCCCAATCATAGCTAATGCAATATTTTCTGCGCATTGTATGTTCTTAGAACAGGTATCAATGTTCCATTTAACCAAATACCAAAGACTCCCCAAAAATGTAATTCTGGCTTCTAAGGTAAGTTTGAGTCTTGCAGTAGCAGATCTACAAAACTAGTAATGGGTGATCTGCCTTATCAATACATTATTCTTACATCGAGTGAATAAAGAAATTCTGAGGTCTATAATAGCAGCATGATGATGCCATAGCATCAATTAATCTTTTCATTATGGTTCCCCCAACAATGATGCCACCATCACCACCATGCGCTTTAAGAATTTAAGCTGGTGTTCTGTTTGGTAAGTTAAATGATGTGTTAGATGTTTTACAATTATTGTACAAGAGCTTTTAAAGTCTCTGCAAAAACTGCTTTCTAATGGTTTTTGTACTTGTTAAGTTTCCATTGTCCAAGATGGCGACATTGGATACTGGGACTGTTTTGCGTATGTCCACATAAAATTTTTTTTTCCAGATATCCAAGCGGGGATCTGCAATAATGTGTATTTTTGGACAAGTGCCCACTACAATATTATATATCTTTTGTACATCTGTGTGTTTTAACAGGTTTTTATTTTTTGCACTTGTACACTTTGATCACGGGACTCTCGGGCTGGGTTTGACTCCCATGCCTACTAATGCACCATAGGTGGAGTCATGATCACCATGGAGACGCGTAGATCTCCTCACCATGGAGACACGTGAGTCTCCCTTATTTGTTTTTATGTGCTTACCTATATCGGATTGCCACTTCACATTAGGCGATATATGATAGTATGTAGGTATGTTTTAAACACTTGTTTTAAATTGTATGTTTATGTCTACGGAAGTATTGATGACGTCACTTATGTACACATGTTGTGGTGATTAGCTCACCCCTATATAAACCACTCAATTGTTTACACTTGATGCTTGAAAATGCCTTTATTGATAAGGTGAAACGTTGCAGTTTTTCACGGTCAGTTGGCAGCAGCATGAGTAGGCGAAGAGTGGCACAATGACAAATTATGGAGGTAGCGAAAACATGATAGGCCACAGAGTGGAACAATGACAGAGTGTGGAGGTGGCGGCAGCAGCAGCAGCAGGGGGCCACTGAGTGGCACAATGGCAGAGTTGTTAGGTGGCAGCAACCTGATAAGCCACAGAGCGGCACAATGACAGTGTGGAGGTGGTGGCAACATGGTAGGCCGCAGAGTGGCAGAATGATAGAGAGTGGATGTTGCAGCAGCAGCAGGAGGTCAGAAAGTGGCACAATGACAGAGTGGAGGTGGCAGCAACATGATAGGCCACAGACTGGCATAATGATATAGTGTGGAGGTGGCAGTAATATGAGTGGCAGAGAGTGGCACGATGACAAATTCTTTATTTAGCAGCAACATGGGAGGCCACATTGTGGCACATTGACAAAGTTTTAAATGAATTTGAAGTTGAAATTTTCAATTTAAATTTGAAGATTAGAGACGCCATATGCATCAAACATTACAATTTTCCTGAAAATATCCTCTATTTTCCAAAAAAGAATAGCAAAGGTGGCAGCAGCAGCATAAGGTCAGAGAGTGGCACAATGACAAATTCTTTACCTGGAAGCAACATGGGAGGCCACATTGTGGCACAATAACGAAGTTTGAAATTAATTTGAAGTTGACATTTTTAATTTAAATTTGAAGATTAGAGTGGGCGTGGCCTAGCTATGGCGGCGACTAGATGTGCTTTGTGCTAGCTCCTGCTTTATCCCCGAGAGAAGCTGTGTGCCATCATGATCCAACACCCAAACTCCATGCAAATGGGACCCAAGAAGCATGCGGACCCCAATGCTTCCTGCACTCCCTAACGAGAACAGTTACGAAGGGGATAGGGAAGTTTCTCACCCCGATACAAACTCTGTCGGCCACTCCACGAGGTGCCGAAATGGCGGCCAGGCCTTCTTTAGACGGAGCTTCGCGCTCACCATCTTCCTGGGATGGACACTCGGAGACACAGCGGGTGGCAGGCGGCTGCGGGAAGGAAAAGACCGGACTTCCAGGTCAGCCCAGACATCGTGCGCTGGTGAGCGCAAGAAACTCCTTGATGGCGGCGTGCTCCACTCCTGGGCCCGCGCCTCGGGAGAGCGGGGAGCCGTGACAGATGCCGGAGGACCCCAGGTCAATTGCCGACATAGTGGCAAGAGAGGAGGGGACGGGAGTCAGGGTGGGGGATCGTCCCCGTACTCAGATGGTTCCTATCTCTCACCTCAGCGACAGCGCATAATGCTAGCAGAAGAATATTCATCAGCCATATTGACACAAGAATTGGGAGCCCTAGCGGAATTACGAGCTCTTCGCACACATCTCCGATCTATCCCTACTAGGGAGGACATGGAAAGTTACATGGCCAGATTGGAGCAGTCGTACACTGCTGAGCTAGGAGTGGTGCGAGAGGGTGTTCAGAGAGTGGCTACCAGAGTCTCCACTGTTGAAGACAGTACTTCTACCCTTATCAATCATGTGGAGACCCACGAGACTATGTTAGCTACGCATACTTTCCAGATCCAATTTCTAGCAGATCAGTTGGATGAAACGGAGAACAGGGGTCGTCGCAATAACATTGGAATTCGGGGCCTACTTAAACAGTAGATAACTCCATTCTACCTAATACCTTACAGCAAATTTTCAACTCCTTACTGGAGGTTCCAGCAGAAACGCATCTGGAGTTGGACAGGGCACATCGCTCATTGCAAGCCAAAAACGCTTCTCAGGACCCACCAAGGGATGTCATTTGCAGAGTACATAAATACCAAATCAAAGACGCAATTATGTCCAAAGCCAGAGAAGCTGGAGAGGTTGTCTTTAAAGTTATGCGCCTACAGCTGCTCCCAGACCTATCCCCCCCTCACTTTACTTAAACGTAAAACACTTAAGCCATTCTTGGAGGAATTGAGAAGAAGAAACATCCCATACTTGTGGGGGTTCCCGTTCTGACTACATATCCGCCATGCAGATAGGAGATACACCCTGCAGCACCTGGACTGGCATTACTGAATGGCCAAGGCTTACCATTCCGGAGGGCCTTGGAGGCGGGGCTCCACCTCCTCTGCTTCCAGCTAGGCCCCGCCCGGCGGGGAGGTCGAAGGGGCCAAAGAGATTGTGCGGCTCCTCTACACCCAGCTCCGCAGATACAGAGATTTCTTCGTCCACAAGATAATCAGTAATTGAGACTATCATAACTTGTTTAAAGTCCCCCTACTATGGATATAGCTCTCCTTTTCTGTCATTTGACTGGAAACGTCTCTATATATAATAATCTCTCTACTGTATTTTACTTGTCATACTATATTCATGGGAGGATTGACCAAATGCCTATTTGTGTTGGATATATTTTCAATTTTCGTTTCATCTAGTTAAAGTGTAACCGTCATTGTGAGCAAAAAAAATCTAAAATACATAATTCTGCTCCAGGTGTCCCTAGGAATCATGCCCATAGCAACCAGGGTTTCCAGCTCTCAAAAAAACTACAATCAGCAAGATGGAGGGGCGGAGCCTGCCACCTGTCACCTCATCACAAGCACCTGCTGCTGACCAATCACACCAGAGCTATTTATCAATGCATATCCTACCTATCTATCTATCTCCTATCTATCTATCTATCTATCTATCTATCTATCTATCTATCTATCTATCTATCTATCTATCATCTATCTATCTCACACTCCAGCACAGCACATGAGGGCACAGCTTGCAGACTTGGAGATTGTCTCCTGCCACTTCCTTGAGTGAGGTGATGGGGGGGGGGCTGCAGCTTGTGTCTGTGTGCATTATTTTGCTACATACAAGTGTAAGGAAAGCTGAGGAGAGATAAGAAATGTAGGTGCTCACTACATTAGTGAGGGCTTCTCCCTGCACATGACTGAGTGCTGGAGACATGAGGTGATGAGCTGTGTGCAGGGAGGGGGATGTAGGTGCTCACTACATTAGTGAGGGCTTCTCCCTGCACATGACTGAGTGCTGGAGACATGAGGTGATGAGCTGTGTGCAGGGAGGGGGATGGGGGCGTGACTACAGTTCCATAGTCTCAGTTTCTTTATGAAGACGGAATGTCCATAATAACAGCTATCTGAGAAGTCACTGCCATCTTTGGGAAATCTGCAGAATACAAGAGGAAGGAGCAAGATACGGGTAACTAATCCAATTGCAAAACGACTTAAAATTACCTGCCCTACAACATATCAAAAGTTTTTTGAAATGACGGTTACACTTTAATTCAGAAACAGCTCTCAAGAGGGGTCTATAGGATCTGTGTCCCCCCTTCCTAGCTGGACATTTCCCCTAGGGGTTTGTGTGTATAACTAGTTGTACGCGTGCAGTTATATTGTACCCCAATCTAAATTTGGTTATTTAATTATTTGAACTTTGTCTCATCTTGTGTCTCGTCTAACCTCTGTCTCTGTGTTTTGTCTTGGAACGATTGCTGTCTGAGTGTTGTTTCTTTTGCTCTACTCTTCTCCCCTTCTTCATCTTTTTTCCTACTGTGCCTATTTACTTATCTAAGGGGACCTCTCCCCTTTTGTGCCATACAATATCACTATGAGTAACTTGAGGTTATCAACATGAAGGGACTCAATGCACAGGCAAAGAGAGGCCAAATCCTTAGCAAACAGGGAATACTGATAGCCCTTTTCAGGAAACACATTGGGGCAGATTTATCAAGTGTCTGAAAGTCAGAATATTTCCAGTTGCCCATGGCAACCAATCACAGCTCCCCTTTAAAATATTCATGAACACTGGTAAAATGAAAGCTGAGCTGTGATTGGTTGCCATGGGCAACTGGAAATATTCTGACTTTCAGACACTTGATAAATCTGCCCCATTTTGTAGCCAATGCTGTGCCTACATGCCCAACGAATTTGTATTCCAAGAGGTATCACTGCCCGAATCCTCAGTGGAAAGCTGGGGGTATCAGTAGCATTCCACAAGTCCTTACAATTTGTACTATTGGATTCTAAATTGGATCCAGAATGTAGATACATGTTTTTGAAAATCAACTTACAAGGCTTTGTCTTTACCGTCGCTAATGCATATTTTCCCAATTCTAACCAGACATCCTTTGGTGTGACACTGCTTCGCTTGTTGGCGGACTTTGCAGATGGCTTAGACATAATTTTGGGCAGGGACTTTAACATGGTGATGGACATGGACCTGGACACTACTGCGGGTAAGTCTTCTGTCTCCTTTGCCAAAAGACGCCGACTGAAGACCGAGCTTCATGATCTGCAATTAGTAGACATGTGGCGTACATTGCATCCAACTGCCAAAGAATACAGTTACCATTCTCTAGCACACAACACTTACCATAGACTCGACCACATATTCCTCTCTCATAGGTTACTTGACATGCTCCCTAGGTGCTCCATAGATACCTTTTTGTGGTCAGACCATGCCCCTGTTTTCGGCTCTCTAGACGGGTCTTCTGGTCCAGTACGAAAGGGTTCATGGCGCCTCAATGATCATCTTCTAGATGATCCCGTATGTGCAGAGGAAGTTAAATTGGCAATTCGGACCGCAATGGAGGAGGTCGCCTCAGAAACACCCCCCCCCCTCCATACTTGTCTGGGAAGCGACTAAGCAGAAAATATGAACCATTTGTATGTCTCATAGGTCCAGATTGAAATGGGAGAGGGCTCACAAACTCAAAACAACACTACGTTTTTTGGCGGATAAGGAATGTGTTAACAAAGCCATTCCTTCAGAGCCTTTGAAGGCAGAAATATCTTTATTAAGACAGGAAATCCTTTCCATTTTAGATCCAAAATACAGATGTACGCATGTACGCATGCACAACGCATGCACAAAGGTTTTTTTGAATACAGGGACAAGTGTGGAGCCTGGTTAGCAAAAGCAATACACCCCCGCACACCAACCACACATACTTACTCTATAAATTCCCCGACTAAGGGATTGGTTCACAAGGAATATCAGATACTAGATGAATTCTCCAAATTTTACTCCACTCTCTACAACATAGATAACTCCGGATCTAGCCCTCCTCACTCAAGTACACCATCAATAGAAGAGTACTTGGAAACAAACTCACTTCCAAAAATCCTGGCTTCGGAAGCAGAGACCCTAGAGAATAACTTCTCGGAGGAGGAGGTGGCACTAGTCATTAAAAATCTTAAATGGGTAAGAGTCCGGGCCCAGATGGCTTCACAGCATGGTTTTACAAATCATGCAAATCCAAACTGATTCCCCTTTTAGCTAAGGCCTTTAATTCTGTCTTAGAGGAATGCCCCTTTCCAGACCAGGCATTACAAGCGTATATCACCGTAATTCCTAAGCCAGGGAGAGATCAAACACATTGCGGTAACTTTAGGCCAATCTCCTTTCTGAATGTGGACAACAAAATATACTCTAAACTATTGGCCCTACAGCTCCAACCGTATATTCCCTCCCTGATACATCAGGAACAAGTTGGTTTCGTCCCGGCGAGGGAGGCCAGGGATAATACCATTAAGACAATCTCTTTGATTGAAAGGGCAAAATCCTCTGACACCCCTATGTGTTTGCTTTCCATAGACGCTGAAAAAGCGTTTGACCAGGTGCATCAGGGATTTCTGGAAGCCACACTACGCTCCATTGGCCTAGGTTCTAGGATGAGGGAGAAAATCCTGGCCCTGTACCATTGGTCTTCTGTGAGAGTTAAAGTGAAGTGGTCTCTGTCCTTGCCATTTTCAATTTCAAATGGCAGGGGTGTCCCTTGTCGCCCTTCCTGTACATACTTGTGATGGAGTCTCTGACCATGGCATTAAGGAACAATCCAATATAAAGGGTCTTCAGGTTGGTCACATGCACCATAAAATGTCTCCCTTTGCGAACAATTTGCTGTTGTATGTGACCAATCCACAAATTTCCCTCCCTTCAATACTGAGGGAATTTGACACATTCAGTAGACTGAGTAACTTTAAAGTCAATCTACAGAAATCAGAACTATTAAACATATCTCTCTCAAAGACAGAAATAGAGCATTTGGTTTCGAACTTCCCCTTCAGACTGGCTAAAAGCTCCATTAAATATCTGGGGGTGCAAATCCCTTCAGATATGTCTAGCTTATATGCCCTCAATGTGAATCACTTCTGAAATCCATCATTGCTGACTTAAATAAATGGAAGGGGTTGACTTTGTCTTGGTTCGGGAGGATTAATGTTCTAAAAATGGACATTCTCCCCCAGCTATTGTACCTGTTTCAAACTGTACCCATGGACATCCCTCATGCCTTTTATGTGACGCTTCACAAGTTATTGTGTCAATTCATATGGCAAGACTCTCTTCCTCGCATACGAAGGAGCCTTTTAACAAGACCTAAACATTCGGGTGGGGCGGGAGTACCGGATTTTGTCACTTACAGTAGAGCCACTGTGGGGTGTGCATACTAGATCTCTTCCATCATAAAGAAAGCAAGATTTGGGTGCGGTCGGAACTAGATCTTTCCTCTCCTCATGCTCTGGGCTTCTTTTGGCTCCCCCAATCTGTCACACTTCAATCTCTCCTGCTCTCTTTCATGTTAAAGAGATTGTTGCGAATCTGGAGGACATTCGCGCTCACACAGGAAATAGTTTCTGTTCCTGGCCCGATGACTCCCCTTTTGGGAAATCCCCAGTTTGAACCGGGGAACCAAGCTAACTCCTTTCTGGGTTTGGGTCAGGATACACTACCTAGAATTAGGGACGTGGTGTCCGAAGATGGAATCTGCCCATTAGTTGATATAGGCGCGGGAACCCGCCCAGGCCACTGGCTTAAGTATCTCCAACTGAGAAATTTTGTTGCCGCACTAGCACCAATTTCTACATCAACATCCACTCTCACAACCTTTGAGGAACTCTGCCTTACCAAGGTCCCACTCACCCATACCATTTCACTCTTATATGGCGTCTTTTTGACAAAGGAGACTGGAGATGCAAGACTATTATGCTAGGGCCTGGGAAACAGCTATTGGTAAGGAACTGACATTGGACCAGTGGGACACAGTGTTCACGCTGACGCATGTCTTGTCCTCTTCATGCAGATTACAAGAGCTTAATTTTAAAATTCTATCCTGTTGGTACTGAACTCCCGTTAGACTGCGTCAAATTTATCTGCAGGTCTCAGATGCTGGAGGTGTGAATCCGAAACAGGTACAATGTTACACATATGGTGGAACTGTCCTATAATAGCTCCCCTCTGGCGTGATGTCAATAACCTGTATAACGTACTAACTAAGTCTAACCTAACCTTTGCTCCGGAATAGGCCCTGCTCTCCGCCTTACCTGGCCCCATCTCCAAAATTAAAAAAGGTATGCTGAGGCATTTTCTAGTTGCCACACGCCAGACTATTCCCAGACACTGGAGATCGATTACACCTCCATCGAGGTCTGACTGGGTGACGGCTTTGACTCACATTCAAAGGATGGAAGAACTTAAGGCAATAGATGAGGGCAGAGTGACAGTGTTCTATTCCACGTGGTCTACCAGGCTGACCTTCAGGGACTCACCTGCCCTTGCTACATGGATCGCATCTGGGGTGGTTCCTTGAGTGCAATCACAGATCATTGGGGGTCATTTACTAAGGGCCCGATTCGCGTTTTCCCGACGTGTTACCCGAATATTTCCGATTTGCGCCAATTTTCCCTGTATTGCCCCGGGATTTTGGCGCACGCGATCGGATTGTGGCGCATCGACGCCAGCATGCACGCAACAGAAATCGGGGAGCGTGGCCGAGCGAAAACCCGACGGATTCGGAAAAACCACCGCATTTAAAACAATAAAAGTGTCACTTGGGACGCGCTTACCTTCACTAGGTGCTTTTCAGCGCAGCAGCACCACCTGGTGGACGACGGAGGAACTACCTTGATGAATCCCGGCCGGACCCGAATCCAGCGCAGAGAACGCGCCACTGGATCGCGAACGGACCGGGTAAGTAAATCTGCCCCATTGTCTCTGAAAGCCATTCTCCTCACTATAACCTATACTTATTATCTGCTTTGAACCTGATGTAGTAGGCGATTTACCTTACCTTTGATTCATATGTTGTATGTATGCTTGTAAGGATATAGATGTGTTTGTTTAATGTATTGTTATTTAGGCTTGACACATTTTCACCATGACTTCAATTTGCCTACTGCAGTTTAATCATCTCAATGTTTGTAACATTATGCCTTATAAGGCACATTGCTCAGAGATACAAGTTATTGTATTATGTCATTATATAAGTACCATGTTATCTTATTATTGTTGTTACTGGACTGCCCAAGTAATAAGTCCTGTATAATATGTTTCGTATGTTTCATTAATGTTTATTGACCATCATTTTGAAGATTAGAGACGCCACATGCATCATATATTACAATTTTCCTAAAAAAAATGTCATGTCTTTGCCCAAAAAAAACGACAAAGGAGGCAGCAGCAGTGGCAGCATGAGGTCAGAGAGTGACACAATGACAAATTAAGGAGCTTGCAGCAACATAGGAAGCCACAGAGTGGCACAATGATAGAGTGTGAAGATGGCGGCAGCAACAGGAGCCCACAGAGTGGCACAATGACAGAGTGGAGGTGGCGGCAACCTGATAAGCCACAGAGAGGCTCAATGATAGAGTGTGAAAGTGGCGGCAGCAGCAGGAGCCCACAGAGTGGCACAATGAGTGGAGGTGGTGGCAACATGTCAAGCCACAGTGTGGCACAATGATAGAGTGTGGAGGTGGTGGCAGCAGCAGCAGGAGCCCACAGAGTGGCACAATGATAGAATGTTGGGGTGGCGGCAGCCACAGCACACAGCCACATTTATCATAAATTACAATTTTTCTAAAAATATCATGTCTTTTTCAAAAAAGAACGGCAAAGGTGGCAGCAGCTGCAGCATGAGGCAAGAGAGTGGCACGATGATAAATTCTTTAGCTAAAAGCAGCATGGGAGATCACATTGTGGCACAATGATGTAATTTGAAATGAATTTGAAGTTGTCATTTTCAACTTAAATTTAAATTTGAAGTTTAGAGACGCCACATGCACCATACATTACAATTTTCCTAAAAATATTATGTCTTTGCCAAAAAAGAATGGCAAAGTTGGCAGCAGCAGCGGCAGCATGAGGTCAGAGAGTGAAACAATGACAAATTCTGGAGCTGGCAGCCACATGGGAGGCCACAGAGTGGCACAATGATAGAGTGTGGAGGTGGTAGCAACCTGGTAGCCCACAGATTGGCACAATGACGGAGTGGAGGTGGCGGCAACATGGTAAGCCACAAAGTTGCACAATGATAGAGTGTGGAGGTGGTGGCAGGAGGAGCCCACAGAGTGGCTCAATGATAGAGTGTGAAGGTGGCGGCAGCAGCAAGAGCCCACAGAGTGGCACAATGAATGTGGAGGTGGCAGCAAATTGGTAAGCCACAGAGTGGCACAATGATAGAATGTGGAGGTGGCGGCAGCAACAGTAGCAGGAGGTCAGAGAGTGGCACAATGACAGAGTGTGGAGCTGGCAGCAGTAGGGCAGAGTGGCATAATGCCAAATTCTTTAGCTGGCAGCAACATGGTAGGCCACAGTGTGGCACAATGACAGAGTGTGGAGGTGGGTGACAATTCCAGTCCCTGGTAAAGATGGTGGTAGGCAGATGGAGCAACTGACAGCAGATGTGTGGCATCAGGTGATTGGCACCATCAGAATAGTGGCTGAGGCAGGTAGTTAGAATCCAGACTCATTCCTCAAGGTTTGGGGGAGGCGTCATGGCTGATCTAATCTGATGCATAAGGCATTGGTGTTTTGAAATCCTGGCCGATCCAAGCCTGATTCATCTTGACAAAGATTCGTCTTTCTACATTACGGGTGGATAAGCGGGTTCTCCTTGGGGTAACGAAGGTCCCCACTCCACTGAACACCCGTTTTGATGCCACACTACTGGCCGGGCAAGACAGCTTCTCCAATGCAAACTCCACAAGTTGCGGCCATGCATCAAGTTTGGCTGCCCAGTAGATCCTCTACCTGGGGTAGTAAAGTGCTGTTCAAGTAGACTACCACCTGCTGGTGCAGGGTCTGCTCCATCTCCTGCTGCTGGTGGCGGCTACCCTCCTCACTAAGCGGGTGAAGGTAGAAACCGATAAGCTCAAAGACGCTTCATGTGTTGACGCAGGGCTGTGGTGCCATTGTTAGCTCCCTGGCCACACTTCACTTTCTGCAAGCAGATTCTACATATACACAGGCTCGGATCCTCTGTTGTCTTAAAAAACTGACACACCGCTGAGGTGGTGATTTTACTGCCAACACTCTGCACTAAGTGACTACTAACGCCGTCGCCTCGCTGAGCCCCTGTGCCACTGCTTACTTGGATCTGAGAAGCGGGGTTTGTACTGCTGCCTGATGCGATTGGCTACATCATCATCGATTTGTGTTTCCCTGTCACTGCTATTCTCCTCAACTGTCTCAGTATGCACAGCCAGACTACTTGCAAGTGCAACATAACCTCCCATGCCACTTTCCACATCTCTACTTTCCCGCCTACTGCACAAAGCAGCAGATGTACACAGATTCCTTCCTATTCCCTTCAGCAACAAAAAAGAACTACTATTTGGGGTATACAGATCCCCTAAAATGGGGACCCTGGGATTGGAGCAGAAATCACAACAGAAAGTATGTGGATTTTACACAGAATTCTTCCTATTTACTTCAGCAACAAAAAAGAACAGCTTTTTGGGGTATACAGAAGCACAAGAACTGACACCCTGGGATTGAAGCACAAATCAGTATAGAAAGTATGTGGATTTCACAATGATTTCTTCCTATTCACTTCAGCAACAAAAAAGAACTGCTATTTGGGGTATACAGATCCCCCAAAATGGACAGCCTTGGATCAAAAATCACAACAGCACAGTACAGTAGAAGCAGCTGGACGCTACAGCCAGCATATGCAGTGTGAAGTGCCAAGATTAGAAAGTGGCTGCCTTTTTTATAGTCTGTGTGACATCACATAAGCCTGCTGGTCGCTGATAGGCTTACAGGTCTGCACATGTGATCGAGGGTGTTCCTTTCTCCTTCCCAGAGTTCTCTGCCCCATGTAACATGTTGTACTCGCGCCCATTTTGATAATAAAGGGGGAAAAAAACTTTGTTCCCGCGAATCACCGCAAACTTTGGCTTTGTGACGAATCAAATTTTTTGTGAAATTCTAACCGAACTTAGAATCTTTAGAATCGATTCACCCATCTCTAATAAGTACCTTTCAAGAAAGTAAATTTAGCTGCACAATACCTGTTGAATAAATTTTACTTTACTACAGTTAATTTGCAATTTATACTGATGTTTGGAAAAACATATTAGTTTAAAAAAGCTAATATTAAATGTTACTGTGATACCTAATTGTTAAAATTGACAAGAACAGTTTAAATGTTTTATTATTTCTTAAAGCATTATTTAACAGTGGCCTCTGGGATTATACATTTACTAAAGGTCTCCTGAGTGATAATATTGCGAGCAAATTATGTGTGACCATTCCTATATATACTAGTATGAAATATTAACTATTAGCCTTCTCAGTGTATTCAGAATGATTCATGATGGTGAGTAGTTTAAATTAAATGTTTTTTGAAGGCTACAATTACTGTACAACTGCTTTATAATGCTGCACAATGAAACTCTGTATAAATAAGCTAAAGTTAATAAACTTTAATAATAAAGCTAAAGTTTTTAGCTAAAACTAAAGCTAAATAAAGCTAATAAAGCTTAAGTTTTTCTTTTTATTTCATTGATCGTGATATTCAGTGAGTGGATATTGTATTTTATGTGTATTATTTGTCAACATACATCTGTCATGGTAGAGCTAGGAGAGCTAGCCTTAAACTCACCCACAACCCCTGTCAACTACCTAACAAGCCTTGCAAACCCTAGTGGTCAGGGACTTCTGTTCAACAATCCTTACACAGGGGGAAAGACACAGGATAGAGATAACTCCTGAAGTAGATTCAGGACAGGAACAGGGTTCCAGAAACAGGCAAAATCACAGAGAAGATTAAAAGTCAGGTACAGATTCAGGGTACACAGGGTTTTGGCTCAGAGACTGTGCAAGCGTATGATAGCCCCGAGGAAACTCTTTTGCAGTGTGGTACATGAAGAGGCCTCAAGAGGGTGCTGCGCAGCGTTTATTCTACGCCAGGCCCTGCCTGCAGTGGAAATGAACGCAGCCGGCGGCTTATCACTAATTACTGGCGTGAAGGTGGTGGAGAGGGCTAAATAACTGCAGAGTTTGCAGACAACACTAAAGTAAATATCAGGACTGCTGAATCACTTGATGACCCTTCAGGGATTATTGTTAAGGCAGTAAACGCACATGGGCAATTTATGTAAAAGAGTAGCCAACCTCTGTAATACATTGTAATAAATTGAGGCAAAGCTACACAGGTATCCAACTAAAACACACAAAATATGTAATTATAAAATATAGAGGAAAACCACAGCACCTACACTTTTACTCAAATTTTTGCCACCTTATGTTGGGCATACATTTCATACAGTTTTGGGACTAATTTAATTTTCCTAGAACACAGCAACACAAAACCTACGGCTGTTTTTTTATGGCAACTACTGACTTCTCAAGTACTTGAGACACAGTTACCAAATATGGTACATAGACTAGGGCACAACACTACAAAAGGTCCCATAGACATTTAACCCCTTCAGGACATAGTCTGTTTGTTTGTTAAGGTTAAGTCTTCTTTTTTTAATTTGACCAGTGTCTCTTCCTGTGGTAATAACACTTCAACACTTTAACATATCCCTGTGATTTTGAGATTTTTTTCTCATGAGACATTACAGTTTATGTTAGTGCAAGCAGGAATTTCTGGCTTCAGAGCCAAAATTCACATGGAATTAAAAGTATCAAATAATGTTTATTCTTGTCTTCCAAAATACATGCAGACATTAAAAGTGGACACTGAATGAAGGCAGAATCAAGGCAGATGCCTATGCGTTTCGGAAAATTGATTCATTGCTTTTTCCGTTAGCCATGAATAGGCATCTGCCTTGACTCTGCCTTCACCATGTGCAATTTTAATGTCTGCCTGTATTTTGGAAGACAAGAATAAAGATTATTTGATACTTTTAATTCCATGTGTATTTTGTCTCTGAAACCGGAAGTTCATGTTTGCAGTATTTGTACTCCACAGAAGCTGGAGAATTCCTTGCTCGACCAACCCATTTAATTACTTGAGTGCATCTCAGGTGAGCTGACTATGCCTTTGTTTCTTTGGACTGTTGGAAGCTTCATGTTGTGCACACATAAGAGATTGCAGTTTGTTGCATGAACATGGACACGGAGGCACGTAATGGAGCATCATGTTCGGTGGATTTCCACAATATTAGTGAAAAAATGTATAAAGCTGCCAGTATCTTTGATACAAATATTATTGCTCCAGAGTCTAAGGATCTTTTTAACTTGAGATCATATATGCATCAAGTGGAAGATTTCCTCATCAAGGAGTTAAAGATTTGGTGGGACTCTCAAATCCTCAAATCCTACATGGATAAGAATATGGTCCCAAGGGGACTTTGTTTTAAGAAACTTCTAACTATGGTTCATTCATCTGAATTTTTAAAACAATGGAATGCCATTGTTTTAGATTGATGTGATAAATCATTGAATATGAAGAAAAAGAACTTGTCACCATCGACACTCAAAATAAATACTTCAGAAAAGAACAGAAAGTGAGTTTTTCTGACACAGAACAGGAGACTTCTTTCGTGACTACCTCCGATGATGCATCTGATTCATCTGTGAATTCCGTTTCCACAAAAGCAAAGAAGAAAAAGAAGAAACAAAAATATTAGAGAGCTTCAAAAAACGTAGAAGAGCAGGACAAAATCAGAAAACAAGATAATCCCTTTGATGGACATATTTCAGGACTCTGTGAGTACAGTTTCTCATAATGAAAATATATTGGGGCAGATCTACTTACCCGGTCCATTCGCAATCCAGCAGCGCGTTTTGTGTGAGTTCGGGTCTTCCGGCGATTCACTAAGGCAGTTCCTCCGACGTCCACCAGGAGGCCACCGAGGCCCGCCGGAGTGCACGATCCTATACTTGGTGAAGGTAAGTGCATGTCCCGCGACACTTTTTTTTTTAAATGCGGCGGTTTCTCCGAATCCGTCGGGTTTTTGTTCGGCCACGCCCCCGATTCCCGTCGCGTGCATGCCGGCGATACAGGAAAAATCGTCGCAAAACGGAAATATTCGGGTAACACGTCGGGAAAACGCGAATCGGGCCCTTAGTAAATGACCCCCATTGTCTTTGAATAACAGCACTAACTCATTCCAGGATCAACTACATATTACCATGTTTAGACATTTATCATTGGAAATGTGAAATGATGAGGTGGTAGATGAATAAAACATTCAGAATGGGCAATCCTTCATTTTATCCTGTTCAATCTCTTCCACCTGTTTTGGACGTTTTTCAGGACAAAAAATTGAACACGCAATGCAATGCAAAATAATAGTACGGCGCAGAGCGCCAAGTGGTTAAGGGTTTGCTATTTCCCCTCAAAACAATAACCATAGCACAAAGATCTGTAAAACATTGTGGCTTTGTCAATGTCATAGCTACAGTCTCTGCATGATGATGCAAAACATATGCAAATTGCCTCCATATAGCCACCATACAATGACTATGCAGTGATAGATAGAAGTTCTGTTGTATACAATCAATTTAGATTAATGGATACTAAAAAAAATCTCTCATAGGTGACCTCTCTGATATCGCACCTTTTTTTATCTATTGAGTCATAATAATTTCTTCATAGTGTATCCTCTCTGGTGCTATATACTTTATGTTCATGTTTCCACCCTATTTGCCCCTGTTACTGTTCTTTCTATGTTACACAAATACTGTCATTTTAATTACTTCTTTTAACCGCTTCCAAAAAAAACAGGACTTTCTTTTCAAAGTTCTTAATTCTCTACTTTTGAAGCAGATGAATTGATAACTTACATTTCCCAAATGCCTGCTTCATGTTGGCATTATTTTTAAGATTCCAGATATTTTACTAAAATGCTATGAGGCTCAGAATTTGAGTCCCAAAATAATAGGTAGACTCGTAAATTCAATGTCTAAAAAAAAGCACCTTTAACCCTTTAAGGACTCAGGGTTTTTTCGCTCATTTCTCACTCTCCACCTCCAAAAATCCATAACTTTTTCATTTTTCCGTGTACAGACATGTGTTAGGGCTTATTTTGTGTGTGACAAATTTGACTTTCCTGTGATGTTATTTATTATAACATGCCGTGTACTGGGAAGCAGGAAAAAAATTCCAAATAAGGAAAAAAATTTTTAAAAAAGCGCATGTCGTCACATTCTTGTGGGCTCAGTTTTCCATTTTCAAAAATTAAACGAATGTGTGCAAAAAAATTTTCCATCTTCTGACACTAATAACTTTTTCATACTTTGGTGCACGGAGCTGAGTGATATGTCATTTTTTGTGAAATAAGCCAAAGTTTTCATTGCTATCATTTTGAGGACTGTGTGACATTTTGATCACTTTTCATTACATTTTTTATGTCATGTAAAAAGGTGTAAAAGTCGCATTTCGGACATTTGGGCGCCATTTCCCATCTCGAAGGTCACCGCCGGTTATAACCGTTTTAATATTTTGATAGATCGGGCATTTTGGGACTCGGCAATATCTAATATTTTTGTGATTTTTACTGTTTATTATATTTTATATCAGCTCTAGGGAAAGGGGTGATTTGAATTTTTATTTTTACTTTATTAACTTTTAACATTTTTTAAACTTTTCTTTTTTTCACAATTTCTTAGACCCTGTACGGTACATTAACCCTAGATGGTCAGATTGAGCCTATCATATACTGCAATACTACTTTATTGCTGTATATGGAGTTTTTGCACGTGATATGTTACAATGAGCCACCGGCTCACCGATCATGGCAACCGATCGCCCCTCCCCCCCTCCCTGATGATGTTCGGGGGAGCGACGATTGGAGGTAACATGGAGGCGCCCATGCGCTGCCACGTTTTGAGTGCAAGCACCGACCACGGGTGATAGAGATGAGTCTTTGCTGCAATATGCAGCAAAGCTATGAAGGGTGTATGAAGAGGGCTCACGGGCTGAGCCTTCTTCATACACCCATCATAGCTCTGTGGCAGATATATCCGTCGCAGTGTGTTAAGGGGTTAAGAAGTTTGTTAATGCTAGGTGTTTTTATTGGGGTGAAAACAAAATGGAGCTGGTCTACAAATTGTACTATATTTGGACAATACATTAATTTTGGGCAGAAAATTAAACATTCACATTGGATTAAATCCCAAAAAGCTCCACAAAGTTTGATTTTCTCATTTTCTTCAGAGTGATAGAATGGAAGGAACGCTATGTAGAGCAGATTTGCATTGTCAAACTGTACAGGCTATCATTTTTTTCATTTTTTAATGTTTATATATATAGGGGCTTATTTTTTGCCACATGAGATGTACGTTTCTGGTAGATAATTTTGGGACATCTGTAGCTAATTGATTTTATTAACTCTTTGTTGGTGAAAAAATGAAAATCATCAATTTTTGGTAATATATTTTGCGTTTTTATGGCCATTCACTATACCATAAAAATAATAAGAATAATAAGAATGCCACAATTGAAGAAAGACCTCATTATTATGGCTTTTTTTATTTTTTCCAAATATGGTTTTTTATTTTTTTTCAAAATTTACTGAATAAAACTAATATAGAGAAAATCTTGTAAATTTGAGCATTCTTTTTATTTTTCGGCTGAAAAATCCGATTAAGCCTTTATTTTTTGCAAGAAGAGTTTTACCACCCCCCTTTCAACTGATCTAAAATATAATAAACAGTAAAAATCACAAACACAATAAGTATTGCCACGTTCCAAAATGCCCGATCTATCAAATTTAAAAGCGGTTATAACCAGCGGTGTTCAAATGTCCGAAATGCGACTTTTACACCTCAAAATGATAGCAATGAAAACGTTGGCTCATTTCGCAAAAAATTACACATCAAATAGCTCTGTAGACCAAAGTATGAAAAAGTTATTAGCGTCAGAAGATGGCAATTTTTTTTTCCTTTTTTGTACACATTCATTTTTTATTTTTGAAAATGTACTAAACGCAATAAAACCTGTTTAAATTTGGTATCACCGCGATCGTACCGAAACAAAGAATAAAGCTGAGGTGTTATTTGGAGCGCAGAGTGAAAGTCGTAAAAACTGAGCCCACAAGAGCGTGACACACATGTGGCTTTTTTCAATTTTTCCACATTTGGAATTTTTTTTCCTGCTTCCCAGTACTTGGCATGGAATAATAAATAACATCACAGGAAATTAAAATTTGTTACGCACAAAATAAGCCCTCACACAGGTCTGTACACAGAAAAGTGAAAAAGTTATGGATGGTGCAGAGCAAGCAATGAGCAAAAAAAAATGCGTCCCTAAGGGGTTGAAGTTTTATTTTTATGGCGTTTACCTTGCGGATCCTATAACAATTCTGCTTTATTATACAAATTGATACCAAATATGTATGTATGGTTTTTTGTTTATTTGTGTTTTTATACTTTATTAACTGTTTGTAATGTGATATTGATATTTTAGAGGCTTATATTTTATTTATCTATATTATTATTTTAATGTTATATACTTATTTTATTTACTTTTTTACTATATAAAACCATAAAACAGCGATGCTCTGATCGCTGGTTCAAGTCCAATACACTGCTCTACAATACGTATGTAATACTAACGCATGCGCAGGCAGTTTACAATTAGACGCGGAAGGGGTCTGACTTACAGGAACATCGGCCAACCTCGGGACACTTGCTCATGCTCCAATCGTTACAGAGGAGTTATAATGCTGCTTCTGGTGCTGGCTCTGTTTGTGAGCCGGTACCAGAAGCTGGATGTGAAACTCCGTCCTAATGCTGGAAGTATCTCCCCGAAAGGACATACTATCACATCTAGGTGCATGTAGGGGTTAAAATGCAGCGGAGTCTCCATAAAAATATATTTACTATGTAATTAGAGAGTGTGCATTACTTCACTTTTCAATAATCTTTGAAGAATTCAGTTATCCATTGTTTGTCCACTAGGGGTAACACTTTATCAGATTATTTTGTGACTTGCTTCTATTTTTTTTTTTTTTTTCCAACTTACATTTTATTGAATAGTTTAAAGTTTCACAAAGATCATAGATAATACAACAAAGTCAACGTGGTCATGAAAAAGAGACATTAGTGTTACAATAAATATCAGTAGGACCTTTTTACTAAGTAGTTGTGTATGGCAGACGGGTAATGTAGTGGTCCAGTAAGCAGTCTGTTATTCTCATGAGAAAGAAAAGAGCAGAAGCCACATAAGACTCGGTTTCTTACAAGCTTCCATTTCCATGTTATTATCCTTTATAGAAACTTCATAGCTTAAGAAAAGAAAAATCAGCATTTAGGAGTAAAAGGGAAATAAACAGAAACATTCCCAAGGAAAACAGTGTGTATATATCAAACAAACCAAAAAGAGGAAAGATAACAAACTTCCCATGTATCTCTCATGTTTCTCCGCATTGAAGTATGAGGTAATTCACTAAAGAAAGCTGTGTTCTATAGCATCCCAAGAGGCCCAGGTCGCACAGAACTGGTCTGTCTTTTCATGTAGGGAGGCCGTCATGTATTCCATTGTCCGCATGTGTCTTATACGCATACATAAATCTAATAAAGTTGGGGGGGTTGATTTCTTCCAAAATAACGGGACTAAAGTTTTTGCCGCACTCAGAATATGTAAAAATAACCTAGTCTGAGGTTTCCCCAATCCCAATGGAGGTAATCCCAAGAGAAACACTACTGGGTCCTTATCTAGTTCAGTGTCTAGGGTTTTTTGTAATAGTTTATGTACCTCAGTCCAGAAAGTCTGAATAGACAGGCAGTCCCAAAAGATATGAAACAAAGATGCCCCAGGGCCATTGCATCTCCAGCAAACGTCAGGGATAAGCGGGTTAAGTCTATGGAGTAACATTGGTGTATGATACCATTGCATCAAGATTTTATATTGGTTCTCTTTGTAGAGTGCTGACAGAGCACCTTTGGGAGCATTCTCCCAGATTATCTTCCATATTGACTCCGGTAGCTCTTTACCCAACCATTCCTCCCATTTAAGCATATAGGTGTGTTTATTTGTCTCTGGGTTTGTTTGTGTCAAAAGCAGGGCATATAAGTCTGAGATCAAGCCTTTCGAGGTGGAATTATTCAGACAGATCCGTTCAAACGGTGTGAGGGATGGAATGGAGGCCGATCCTAATATTTTGAGAAAAAACTGATAAATCTGGGGGTAAGTGTCAGATGCTGGGGCAAATTGATCTGATGCCGAGCAAAGATCAGTGAAAGTGAGTAGTTGTTTAGTCGTGGGGTGCGCCAGGTCTTTAATTCGGAAAGCGTTTAGAGGTTTCCAGAAAGTAACAAAATCTGTTTCTAGGCTTTGGGGTAGGTGTGGGGTATATAGGAAAGGAGTGAGTGGTGATTTATGTGTCGCTAATGAATATCGAATCCGACATCTGCGCCATATATCCCTAGTGAAGGCCATAGGGGCCAATAACGATGAATCGGGGATCTCCAACGGCGGGCCCCAGATTAGTGAACTGGGATGTACTGGGGCCAATCAAAGTTTTTCAATTTCTGTCCATCTATTGAAGGTGGGTAAGGATGTCCAAGAGACTATATGTCGCAGATGAGCCGCATAGTAGTACAGGGTTATATCTGGGAGGCCTAGACCCCCTGTTGATTTTGACGCCACCAAGACCGTTTTCGGAATTCTGTGTCTCTTGGAGTTCCACAGAAAGTCTAAGAAGAGTGACTGTATCAGTCATAGGGATGTTATTGGGACTCTAACCGGAAGTGTCTCAAACAAATAAAGACATTTTGGAAGAATTGACATTTTAATCGCTGCAATTTTTCCTAGTAAAGATAGGTATAAAGGGCGCCAGCTTTGCAGCTGCTTCCTCACATCTTGTATTAGCGGAGGGAAGTTTTCTTTATATAGGGAGGAAATAGTGGGGGTAAGCTTAACTCCCAAGTATTTGAGAGAGGTTAAGTGCCACGAGTATCGAAAAGTACTCTTTAGAGAATTAAGTGTGTGAGGGGGTAGATTTAATGGTAAGGCCTCCGTCTTAGTGTGGTTAATTTTATATCCTGATACTAGGCTATAGTCTTCTATAGTAGAGTGAAGGTTGGGTAGGGAAATAAGAGGTTCTTCAAGTGTGAGGAGAACATCATCGGCAAACAGAGCAACTTTAAATTGTTTATCTCTAACCTTAATACCTTTAATGCCGGGATTGTTTCGAATATTTACTGCTAGGGGTCAATACTTAGAACATAGAGTAGAGGGGATAGGGGGCATCCCTGACGGGTCCCGTTATTTATAGTTAAGGGGGCAGAGTGAGCATGAGGGAGCCGTATTTGCTCCGTGGGGGAGACATATAAACTTTTCAGGGCTTCAACAAAAGGTCCACGCAGTCCAAAACGGGCAAGCGTTTTAAACATAAATTGCCAATTTAGGCGATCAAAAGCCTTTTCAGCATCAAGACTTAGAAGCAAGGCTTCTGATTTAGTCTTTTGTGCTAAGCTTATTAGATCAATAGTACGTCGTGTATTATCCCCTGCCTGTCGGTACCTAACAAATCCCACTTGGTCTTTGTGTATCAATCATGGAAGCCATTCACTTAGTCTATTGGCTAAAAGTTTTGTGAATATTTTTAGGTCGGCATTTAGTAGGCTTATAGGTCTATAACTAGGACATTCTGAGGGGTCTTTGCCCGGCTTGGGAATAACTGTGATATAGGAGGAAAGCATTGTCTGAGGAATCGGTTCTCCCTGAAGGAAATTATTAAATAGTGTGACCATATGGGGGCCTAAGAGGGCAAGAAAGGTTTTATAATAAAGATAAATGTAGCCATCGGGGCCTGGGGCTTTACCTCCCGGTAAGCTTTTCACTGTATCTTCAATCTCTTCGATCGTAACTTCTTGATTTAGATGGGTCAATGCCTCAGAGGGGAGTCGAGGTAAGGGGCATTGGGACAAATATTGGTCTATTTTAATGTTCCGTTCGGGGGAGGAATGTATAGGAGAAGGAAGAGAATAGAGGGCTGAGTAATATGAATGGAAGAGTCCAGCTACTTTCGTAGGGTGATAGTGTAGGGTGCCTTGGTTGTCTTTGATAGCATATGGGTTTTGGCTGGAGGTTTTCTGCTTAAGTTGGTGTGCCAGTAATGAGTGTGCTTTATTCCCAAACTCGTAATATCTGCGCTTTGAGTATTTGATCATGCGTTCTAAATCTAAGAGATCTAGTTCCCTAATTTTGGAGCGGAGCGTCTGTACTCGTCTAAGTAAGGAGGGGGTTGGGTGTGTGGCCAAGTCCCTTTCTGCCAATCTGAGGTTTTGTTTATATCTAGAGTAGTTGAGTATTCTATCCCTCTTTAACTTAGTGGCAAGAGATATAGCTTCTCCCCTGAAGACTGTTTTATGGGCTTCCCATAGAATTGGGACAGAGGGTGCTGAGGGTGTGTTTTCCTAGAAGTAGTTAGTAAGGACCGTCCGTAAGGATTCCCTTGAGAGCGGGGAGGTGAGGAGCGTTTCGTTTAGTCGCCAGTGGGGGGATCTAATAGGAGTGTCTTCGACTTGCAAATCTAAGTGGACCGGCGCGTGGTCCGACCACGTGATATGACCTATCGTAGATTGCCCCAAAGCACGCAACGCTGGGTAGTTCCCAAAAAAATAGTCAATTTGTGTATGTGTTCTATGAGGTGAAGAGTAGTAAGTGAACTCTCTAGCTGTTGGGTTATTCACCCGCCACAGGTCATATAATGAATGCTTGCGGATTATGCGGCGGAGGCCTAGAGCTAAGACCTTCGCTGTCTGGGGAATTGGGCGAGGGGGTGAAGTGAGGCGGTCTACATGCTCTGAGAACGTGGCATTAAAGTCCCCTCCTATTATCAAAAGTTCATTGTGAGATGGGGACAATTTTGAGAGGACCTTGTTAAGGAACGGGAGTTGACGTGAATTAGGGGCATATAGATTACATAGTATCATATTGATACCCAGAATAGAGCCTTTGAGTATAATATAGCGGCCCTCTGGGTCAGATTCTACCTCAGCTAGCTGGAATGGGCAGTGGCGGGATATGAGGATAGCTACTCCCGCTTTTTTAGTCAGGGCGTTTGCTAGGAAGGATGTTGGGTACCAGTGTTTGGCAAAGTGAAAAGACCCTGTAGCTGTGTAATGTGTCTCCTGAAGGAATGCAATGTCTGCTTAAGCTTGCCGTATTTCCTTCAGTGCAAGCCTTCTTTTAACATCAGAGTTTAAACCTTTCGTATTCAGTGAAAACAATCTAACCATAGTCAATATGCATTAACCATTTGTCTATAGAGGAAATTTGTATGGCTGACAGAAACTCGGCCTGTGGGCCTCCCGGGGGAGCCCGGCCGCATACTGTTCCTGCCATATACTTAACATCTGCGGAGAGCAACCTAGACAGAGATACATGGGGTAACCCGTTAAACAGTGTAAAACTCATAAACCAAAGAAACAGTAAAGAACATAAGACAATTTGACATAGCGAGGATAGCCTATAGCTGGTCTCGCCGTAGAGCTTCCAGGATATAGTCCATTTCTTCTCAACAGGTGTCAGCCCCATAAACAGGGAGCGAGGACAATCTGGAAGACCTACTGTGGGGGAAAATAAGCACCTATTTACCATCATGGCTCGAAGGTAAAATATAGGAGTCACAGCATGCCCCAGAGCTGCTATGTAAGGTCCATGTACATTGGACATAAGGGTTCGGTAGTAAACTATATGGCTCTACTTAGGGTAGGAGTACTAGCTTCCAGCCAGTCTATGGCTCAATGAGAAGGGAGGAGAGGCAGGATTGGGTAGGAAACAAGAGATTTTCAGGGGAGGGCAGAGAAGGGCTGGCGGGGTAACCGCAATACTCATCTTCTGGAAGAGGGTCTGCGATCAGGATCCAGGGCCTTTTGACGCTTCTTCGGTGGTCGAACCGGTTGCCAGGTGGGAGGCAAGTCCACGGAGGTGGATTGTTGGGGCCAATCAGGCAAGTCCGGAGGAGTCAGCTGAAAAGTATCACAGAAAGTAGACAGTTCCTCTGGAAAGCGTATTGTAGCTGAGCGACCATCCTTTCGTGCTGTTAAACTAAAGGGGAAACCCCAACGGTAGGGTATGCCTTGGTCTCTCAACAAATCAAGCAAGGGTCTTAGGGCTCGGCGCTGTTGCAGAGTGATCCACGAGAGGTCTTGATAGAGTTGAAGGCGGGCACCCATAAAGGTCACCGACTTCTGTAGTCTAGATCTTTTCATGATTTCCTCCTTGAGGACAAAGTCGGTGATGTGGCATATAACATCTCTGGGAGGACCGGTGGTTTTCGGGCGAAGGGCTCTATGAGCTCGATCCATCTTGATTATGGTATCAACCGGTCTGTCCAGAATCGTGTTAAATAGTCGCTGCAGGTATCCTTGTACATCTTCTTCGCCTTGTTGTTCCGGAATTCCTCGAACCCTAATATTATGCCTCCGTCCTCTATTATCAAGGTCCTCAATGTGACGCCTCAAATCCCTGATGGTCGAGGCTTGTGTTGACATCTGTTGTTGTAGAGTCGTCACTACCGCTCTGGCTTCATTGTGATCGTCCTCTAGCACATCAACCCTGTGCGCCACTTGTTGTACATCTCTGTGCACTGCAGCGATTTCCTGTCGGCAGGTCTCTTTAATTTCATCGATCAGTTCTCTAAAATCCTGCTTGGTAGGTAGTTGTTGAATGTAAAGCCAAAGTGGATCGTGAAGTGGCGGGGAGAGTTGTGGAGGAATTGAGGAATATTGGTGTGGAGAAACCGAAGGGGTAGATGTTAAAGAAGGGTCCCTATGATGTTCCTGAGTCAGTGTCGGGGATTTCAGCATAACCCCACAGGCAGACATGAGATTCTCCTTAAGTGCCGCAGCATACGTCAGCTCCCCTTTAGGTTGCCCCTGATCTATCACAGGGTGATCCATCAATTGTGGATTAGGAGACGGGGGAAGAGAAGGAAGGGAGATTAGAGTTTCCATGACCAGTGCAGGCATTAGGTCACTCAGGTCTCTTAGATCCACATTTTTGCCTGGCGTTGGAGGAGTTAATGAGGGGACTGGAGACCTCTGCTGGTTCTGGTTGGTATTGCAGGCAGCATCTCCATGTGTTTCCTGCTGTATGCCTGAGTCCGACATCGTGGGACACTGTAGTGCAGGTGAGTCTATGGGTCCGGAGTGAGGGACTTCCTCTCTACTTGGGTCTCCCAGCTTGTGGGATACAGGCAGGGGCTGCATGTCATTTGTCAGCTGTGTTAGCTGTGTCAGACGCGGATCGCGCTGCGGCCTGGGGGAGAGAGGTGGAGGGGTCTCACTTCCCTGTGCTGGAGGTGTCAGCGCCATCTTGGCCTTTCCAGTCAGAGGCTCCGCGGCCCGTTTTTTAAAGAAATCAGCCGCGGGCAGCGGCGGTGTTGGTCTCTCCTGGCTCCTGGAGAGTCTGGCAGACGGTCCCCTCCGGTTTCCCATCGGGAGGCAAGCTGGACCTGCTGGTTTAAAGCTAAATTAGCCCTGGGTAAGCAGCGCTGACTCTCTATGCGACTGCTCGCATCGGCTTCCGGTCACGCCCCCTTGCTTGCTTCTATTTTTAGACACTCTCATCACTGTTGCTTCTATGTATAATTGTGTGGTTGTCTAATAGCTTGGTGTAGACTTAGTTACTGCAACTCTCTTCTCTCCTAACCTCTCCATGAAGCTGTGAATGTAATCTGACATCTGTCCAATTTTCTAGCAAGATGAAATTCAGAAATCAGCATGAAAAGCAAATAAGGAGAGAAGGAGACAAAGTAAGTGGACATGGAAGCACCGTGCTCTGATAAGATATATTACATCAAAATAGGTTATATTCATTCATTTATCGTGTACACTTGAGTAGAAGTTGACCCAAATATTTTAACTCAAGTATAAGCCTAAGGTGAGAAATGCAGCCGCTACTCTCTAATAAAATGTCCAGTAGTCTTCCCTCATAATTAAAATGCCCAGTAGCCTTCTTCATCATTAAAATGGCCATCAGTCTCCCATCATCAATGAAACATCCAGAAATCTCCCCTCATGAATAAAATATCCACAGCAACCCCTCTAATTAATAAAATGTCCAGCAGAGTGCCCTATTAATAAATTGTGTAGCAGAGATCTCCCATTAATATGATGTCCAGAAGAGTGCCCCCTTAATATAATGTCCACTAGATTGGCCCCCTTAATACAATGTCCAGCAGAGTGCTTCCGTTAATATAATGTCCAGCAGAGTACCCCCATTAATAAAGTGTCTAGGAGAGTGCCCACTTAAATAAACTTAGTAATCACCCTCTGCCGCTTACTCCCAACATCCTCTTTTCCACACAGCACCTCCTCAGGTTCCCGGCCACTCTGGAAGATGTACATTTATACGGTAGGCTGGCAAACAAACTATGATGTCACACTGCAGCGTCATAGTTTGTGAGCCAGAATAGACCTGCATCGTGCTTCAGTGAGAAGAGTACACCGGGGAACAGCAGTGTAGGGTACTGAGTATGAAGTATGCTTTTTACATGCTCGAGTATAAGCCGAGTAAGGCTTATTCAGCACAAAAATTCATTCCTTTAAAAAGTGACACCTAGGTATCCCCTTAATGTAATGAAGTCTCCTAAATACGATCAAAAGGAATGCGTAATTGTTCCATCTGTGTCATGATGCTGCTTCCCTGTCTATGATCATTTATTTTATAACATGAAATTTTAACTTTAAGCTTGTTTTTCTTGGTTTCAGCTGTATTCAGTGAAATGAAATCTCTTTCCCTGAACAGAAGCATTATAGATGAATTTACCTTAGTGGGATTTTCCATTCCATCACATTATATTCCTTTAATCTTTTTTATATTATTTTTGTCCTATTTACTTACCATGGCAGGAAATGTTTTCATTCTTGTGTTATATTTCAGTAATGAGAGCCTTCAGAAGCCGATGTACTTCTTTATCTGTAATTTAGCCATTTTAGACATAATATTTATCAATGTTATTGTACCAGTTCTCTTAAAGGGGGTTATCAATCAATCAAACCGACTATCAGTAGCTGCCTGTTTAGCACAGAGTTATTTGTACTTTTTGGTGGGAACTACTGAGTTTTTCTTGCTCGATGCAATGTGTATTGACCGATATTTAGCCATATGTCACCCACTGCATTACCCAACTATCATGCAGAAGAAAACATGTGCTTGGCTTGTTACAGGAGCATGGATGAGTTCTTTTGTAACTACCATTGTGCCTTCAGTTCTTATTATGAAACTTTCCTTCTGCGATAATGAGATAAATCATTTCTTCTGTGATTCAGGACCAGTTGTACGGAATGCATGCACAGACACAACCTCACTTCAACTTTTCATGTTCCTTAGCTCTTGTACATTATTTTTTTCTTTCTTTATTGCCACAATATCATATACATTAATTGTATGTGTCATTTCTAAAATTAAGTCAGTAGAAGGAAGAAAAAGGGTTTTCTCCACTTGTTCTTCACATGCACTTGTAGTTACTATTGTATATGGGAGCTGCATGTTCATGTATGTAAAGCCTGTTCAATATCAAGGTGTGGATGAGTATGATAAAATTGTGGCCATTCTCAACACGGTGGTGGTTCCATTATTTAATCCCTACATTTACACATTGAGAAACAATGTAATATGGAATATAATACAATCAAGGCCAAAGAGAATAACATGTTTTTTTTAAAGGAAATCTACAACTTGTTTACACTTGTCAGGTCAAGTTTCCCCGTATACATCGTAGGAAAACAGTGTTCAAACTGCATAGCATGTTGTTGAACCAAAACAAACATGACAATGGTGTGTGTGTGTCGGGTGGGGTTTCCTGGTATCTATAACAGGCACCTGTAAGTACATTTTTCCTGAATGTATGCAATCGCCTAACTCCTCTAGATTCCCACTAGCACTTGCTGTTCCGCTGTTTGTCTCCTCGAGATGTATGCTGTCCACAAGACCAGAGTTTATTAAAGTATTTGTGTGTGAGAGGGGACCAGCTTAAAAGTTCTTTCATTTTGCAGATCTCAGTTACTCCTTCTATCCATAAATCTAGCGGGGGTGTCTTTTTCCAACCACAAAAGGGGTATGAGGGTCTTGGATGCTACTAATAGGTAATATCTAGTTTGGATGTACATAGCCTAAAACCTCCTGGAGTCATACCTAGGCATATGAGGGGCATATGTCTATTGTTGAGGTTGAGGAAACATATTTTCCTAATTTCTTCCTGTTTTGCAGTCCAGAATGTTTAAATCAGGTTGCATTTCCACCAAATGTGTTCAAGTGAGCCCTTTTCCCTGCAACATCTCCAGCAAGTTCCAGTAGGGTGTAGACCCCATCTTTGTAAAACTTCTGGTGTTTTTTCCACCTTGCTGACAATTTAAAGTGGTTTTCCTGCAGTCTTTCTCACCTAGAGAATCCATATGAGTTGTTTAGAATCCAGCTTCTATCTCCTTTTGATAATGCGATACTCAGCTCCTCCTCCCAGGCTGACAGGTATAAAAGGTCTACTGACGTTTTGTTTGCCAATATACAGTTATATATAGACACTCACCGGCCACTTCATTAGGTACACCTGTCCAACTGCTCGTTAACACTTAATTTCTAATCAGCCAATCACATGGCGGCAACTCAGTGCATTTAGGCATGTAGACATGGTCAAGACAATCTCCTGCAGTTCAAACCGAGCATCAGTATGGGGAACAAAGGTGATTTGAGTGCCTTTGAACGTGGCATGGTTGTTGGTGCCAGAAGGGCTGGTCTGAGTATTTCAGAAACTGGTGATCTACTGGGATGTTCACGCACAACCATCTCTAGGGTTTACAGAGAATGGTCCGAAAAAGAAAAAACATCCAGTGAGCGTCAGTTCTGTGGGCGGAAATGCCTTGTTGATGCCAGAGGTCAGAGGGGAATGGGCAGACTGGTTCGAGCTGATAGAAAGGCAACAGTGACTCAAATCGCCACCCGTTACAACCAAGGTAGGCAGAAGAGCATCTGTGAACGCACAGTACGTCGAACTTTGAGGCAGATGGGCTACAGCAGCAGAAGACCACACCGGGTGCCACTCCTTTCAGCTAAGAACAGGAAACTGAGGCTACAATTTGCACAAGCTCATCAAAATTGCACAGTAGAAGATTGGAAAAACGTTGCCTGGTCTGATGAGTCTCGATTTCTGCTGCGACATTCGGATGGTAGGGTTAGAATTTGGCGTCAACAACATGAAAGCATGGATCCATCCTGCCTTGTATCAACGGTTCAGGCTGGTGGTGGCGGTGTCATGGTGTGGGGAATATTTTGCTGACCATGTCCATCCCTTTATGACCACAATGTACCCAACATCTGATGGCTACTTTCAGCAGGATAATGCGCCATGTCATAAAGCTGGAATCATCTCAGACTGGTTTCTTGAACATGACAATGAGTTCACTGTACTCAACTGGCCTCCGCAGTCACCAGATCTCAATCCAATAGAGCATCTTTCGGATGTGGTGGAACGGGAGATTTGCATCATGGATGTGCAGCCGACAAATCTGCGGCAACTGTGTGATTCCATCATGTCAATATGGACCAAAATCTCTGAGGAATGCTTTCAGCACCTTGTTGAATCTATGCCACGAAGAATTGAGGCAGTTCTGAAGGCAAAAGGGGGTCCAACACGTTACTAGCATGGTGTACCTAATAAAGTGGCCAGTGAGTGTAGGTTATAGTGTTGGCTTTTATTGAGCCCACTGCGGTAGCAATTTCAAATGGTGTAGTTGCTCCAAGGCACCCGTACTTCTTCACAAATGTTTTGCATGCAGATTGTAATTGCAAGGCGACAAATTGAATAGGTCCCCAACCCTGTAATTTGGATGCTAGGGATGGGCCTAAGGGGTGCAGGGTTTTTTGTATAAGTTCCCAAATGTTCAAGTCTTCCAATGCTTCCCACCAGTTTAGGATAGCTTTCCAGTTTTGAGACAGTGTCGTTGCTAAAAAGCATGCTGGCATTAATGGTGAGGGAAATGGGGAGAGGGCAGTCTTTGAATTAGCCTTATGCAAACCTTGTAACAAGTTTTTTTGTGGACACCTTGATGTCATCTAGGGACTTACCCCACGGCGGTGGTACCCACGCTCCTCCCCTGACTAAATGTCCCATAGTTCCCACCTCCTGGCTTTGAGGGGGTTTCAACCTCGCAGCTAATCATATCAGGAGCACAATGGAGATTTGAGCCACCCAATGATAAATCTTGGTATCCAGAAGCCCCAGGCCACCCCTCCTCTATTTCCTTATCAAGAGCATGTGTGCCTGCATGGGTGTCTTGCCTCTCCATTAATACCTGGATAACAATACTCTTAGAACGTTCTTTCTACCCATCCAGGAAATGTTAGGTAAATCATATGAGTCACGGAGTTGTTTAACAGACGCCAGAATAGGTGAGAAGTTCAGCCTGTATATATTTTTGGGGTCTGCGGGGAGCCTGATCTCTAAATATTTTATGGTTTCGGATTGCCATATAAACTGGGAAAGGGGTTTTAGTTCGATAACTGTACTCGGGTTTACTAAAAATGTTAGAGATTTCCATCTTAGTCAAATTGCGTTAGGTTCGCTAGGTGATTAATCTTTACGAAGGCATTGCAGATTACCGGTAGAGGATCTTTGGTGTTCGTGATTAGGAAGACCAAAAAACTTTTATTACCTTTTTAACTAGTTCTATTTGTCCCGAAAAAAACACAGCAAAAATTTTTAGGTAGCATGCCAAAAAAAAAAAAGTTATGGCCTTTAAATCGACGCTTACTAGAGCCATTTCAGGCCGTGTCACTAAGGGGTTAAGAACCAGTTTATAGGAAAACAAAATGAGAACATAATATGGAAGCATTTAGGTAAAATGATAACACTAACCACACTGACATATTCATCTAGATCAAATAGATCTTTGCTTATTCCTTACCTATTTTAAAAACATGGTATATAGCAAAGGCTTTTGAAAGTCTGTCTTTAATAATAATCATGTTTCTATGGACACTATAGTGGCCCATATGGGTCAAAAAGGGTAAATTGGCTTTGGGATACAATGGCATTGATGATTATGTAGCTACAGATGCTTATTCCGCAGGGGGTATGGTGGCCGACACGAGTAAAGAAAAAAAAGCAGGTTGGCTTCAGACACAAAGGCGTTATAGTCAAGTAGATGTCGAGGACAAGTGTATCGTGGTAAACACCGAACAGAGAAACACATAAGCAATAGTATGTGGATGAACATAAGACCAAAATGTAGGTATAGGAAAGTATAGTATGACTTAATAAGGTATACGTTTGATATGACTTTAATAAGCCATAGGTTCAATGTGTCATCATGAATATCACATAGTCAGGGGTATATACAGACTAGTAATGTATCCATAACATATATAAAATGAAGCGTTGCATATATGAATTGAAAACAAATGCTGGGTTATGTGTATAAATAAATAGAGTAAGTGTACCATAGCAGTCTATCACTTCATTTAACCCTTTGGGGGCTAATGTCTGTAATTTATAGTTCCAGTAGGACTCTTTACGATTTAAAGCAACTTGTCTATTGATCTCCTCGCCCAAACGCTGCAAACTGAACTGAACTCAGCATGTCAGTTCAGTTCTGGTTTGAAGCGTTCGGGGCGGGAGATCCAGGCAGCACATGTTGCGAGTGTGATGCGAGTTCATCGCATCCCACTCGCAAGTATGGAATGGGCCATACTGAAAATCTTTATTGTGCACAACAAAGAGTTGACGAGATAAGCTTTGCTGTAAGAACCCCATTCTTGTTTTATAGCAGTGACCATTAAATCTTGTGTCAATCCATTTCCTGATGTGAGCACTTCTGTAGTCCAGATAACCGTTGCTATAAATTTTTTTAAATGTCTGGTAGTGATGATGGGACCTGTTTTTTTTCCCTGATTTCCAGGTCCTGAAAAAAAATCTTGTTTAAACCTATATTTGAGGTAAATTTCAAACCCAAAAGGGTATTGTTCAGTGTTTGTACAAAATATGATTTATCCCCCTGCCAGATCAGGAACAGGTTGTCTATGTGTTGATGATAAAATTTCATACAAATAAATGTATGGTGACTCAAATCTCCCCATATAAAGATTAGCATAGCTATGGGCAGTACAAGTCCCTATAGCTGTGCCACACTATTGATGAAATATTTGTCCCTGGAACATGAATACATTGGGGCTCATTGCCGAAGGGTCGGCAGGCCGCACTAATGTCGTATATTCCGACGATTTCCACTTTGCGATGCATTTAGCAGGGGCTTTTAGCGCACGCGATTGGATTTTCATGCAACACAAATTGGGGGGGCGATTGTCGGATGATTCGAACTGACCGCGGGATGTAACATTTAAATTGTCGCAAGCCATGCACTTACATGCACCGGGAAGAAGAAGGTGAACTCCAGCGGACCTGAGTGGGGAGCGACACATGCAGGGTATCGGGTGCACGCTCGTAGTGAATTGTGGCACAATCCATGATCGTCGGACATTCTGGATCGGGGACAGGTAAGTAAATGTGCCCCATTGTGTTCCAGGATGAAAATACTTTTCTACCTTTTGTCACATTTTTTTAAATACACGGACAGACACATTTTGAGGTGAACTGTTAAGAAAACTCATCATTCTGTCCAGAAAATGATTATAATGATGCAACCATATTCAATTGACTTGGGTACCTCATCCTCTGGGGCACCATTGCCCCAACGGGGCACGTTTACTTACCATGTCACCAGATTTCTAAGAAAATGCATTGTCCAACTCTAATGCACTGTGTTGCAATTCACTAAGTTTGTGTGCCCGATATGATGAATGTGTCGCTTCCCCGCTCAAGTCCGACAGAGCTCACCATCTTTTTAGTGGTGCATCTAAGTGCTAGTGCTTGTGACACAATTTGAAAGTTAAATCCCGTGCTCAGTCCGAAGCAGTAGGACTGTCCGACGGCCACGCCCCCTAAAGCCTTAGTAAATGTGCCTCATTGTGGTCTAAGTAATAAAAATAATCATGAATGGTGGCCAGCAGTGCATGCAGTAAGCCACACACTTGCTGAGCTCCGTGTACAGGGACCCATTGGAGGAAGAATGGTAGACGGTGACCGGCAGATATACGTCATAACCGCCGGAATGTAAAGATGTTTCTTTTCCTCTGACATTAGAAATGGGTCTTGTACAGTGTTGCTAGATTTAAATGTGCCTGGCAAACATGTTTTATCCCCTCAATAAACCCCTGAAGGGGCTTAGGGTAGTGTTCAGTTTGTGACACACGTCACATTGTTTTGTTCTGTTTCTGTTTTTTTTTTCTTGTTTATTGCAGGCATGAGATTTAAGAAAATATTTAAATGTGAGACATGGGTATGCATACAATCTCCTTAGTAGCAATACACACATAAGCAACGGGATAATATGGTATTAAAAATGAATGTCAAAGGACTTAATGGGCCGTACAAACGGTCAATAATGTGGATGGAAGCACTAGAATCAAAAGCCAAATGCTCAGTAAACTAACTTTAAAGCACTTTTTCTTTTGCTAATTCCTATAAACAAGGCTCTACTGTCTTTGTAGGAGATTTCAATATGACCATGTGGCCTTCCACTGACTTATTTAACTTGGCCCATGAAGAATACTATCTAGATGTGTGGTGCCTACAGCAGATTACTCTTTCTTTTAACACACACATAAAGTATATTCTCGCATTTGTAGAACAGTGGAGAACCTGAAAGAATTTTTTCATACAAATAATATAGATAACATCACTCCAGAATTATAATAGTACTCAAACAAGATGTTTATAAGAGGCTACTTTAGAAGATTAGCAGTAGCTAGTTAAAAAGCCAATACAGGGAAAAGACTATACATACTGGGATTATCGCTTCTTCACGCATTAAATAAATCCAAGTATTGCCTTCATACAGAGCTACAATATCAGTTAACTCAACTGGAATCCCATAATATGAGAAAGCTTTGCAAAAGATGAAAGCTTCTTACTACTCTCTAGGCAATAGAAAGCTGAAAAAAAGAGAGGCAAAAAAAAAACAGAGCCCCATTCGTGCTTATCTCCAAAAATGGAAAGGTGCATGATCCCCAGGAAATGGGGAATGAGGAGATGGCTCTAGTTTATTCTGCACTGTATAATTTGCAAGATGATAAGTCTACTACAGAACCCACTTTAGAGGCAATAAGAGCATTTCTACATGATATCAGCTTACCAACCCTGTCTCGGGAACAATCTCTGTTGTTAGCCAGGCCTATCTCAGAAGAGAAAATCATTAAGGCGATCAGGTCATTAAAATACAATAAGGCACCAGGGCCCTATGGCCTGATAAATGAATATAACAAAGTACATGCAAACTCTCTACACAGTTGGCATACAGTCATACAGTACAGTCATACACTCTTGAGGCTCAATTCCTAAAGAGATGTTGTTAGCAGCCATTTCCACCCTAAACCTGGGAAGACCCCAGATAAGCCTTCTAATTTCTGTCCCATATCCATACTGAATACTGATCTCAAACTATACTCAAACTATACTATGCCCCCTTCTGTTGATGCTCATACACCAAGATCAGGTGGGCGTCATCAGAGGGAGGATTTCTTCGGATGGTACCAGGAGCTTTAAAGATTTGTTGCACTGTGTGGAGCGTGCTCGGATGCCTTCTCTGCTTCTCTCATTGGATGTGGAGAAGGCGTTTGATCAAGTGCATATTCCCCAACTGCTCATGTACATGTTGGAGATGCCACATGAGATATGCAGATATGCTTCATATATTGCAATGCACCGCAATACAGGGGTTCTGGCAAGCAAGATCATAAAATCCCCTATCTCATCAACGCCGGCCTTGGCTCTACTGGGGTTGGGGTTGTCAGACTACTTGCCAGAACAGCAAAATGTTATTTTTGATGTTTCCACTACAGTCATCACTGTCATAGTTTCTCAATGGAAAACCCCCGAAAATAATGTTTTTTTGTGTAAATCTGATAGGAATATATTGGGGGTCATTTACTATGGGCCCAAATTGTGTTTTTACGGCGGGTTACCCGAATTTTACCTTTTTGCGCCGATTTTGCCTGAATTGCCCTGGATTTTTGGCGCACGCGATCGGATTGTGGTGCATCAGCACCAGCGTGCACGCGACGGAAACCAGGGGGCGTGGCCGAACGAAAACCCGACGGATTCGGAGAAACCGCCGCATTTTTAAAAAAAAGTGTCGTTGGACATGCGCTTACCTGCACTTGGCCCGGCTTGGTGAAGTTCAGTGCATTCCGATGAACTTCAGCGCAGCAGCGACACCTGGTGGACGTCGGAGGAACTGCCTTAGTGAAATGCCGGAAGACCCGAATCCCCCGCACAGAACGCGCAGCTGGATTGCGAATGGACCGGGTAAGTAAATCTGCCCCAATATCTATGCTCATTGTATACCCACAGGGTATTCATTATGGATATTCACTATGTGTATTCTATTTGTACCAATTATGCCTGCAGTTAATTGGTTGTTATACCACATGTTATGATTTGGTTATGACGAGATAAACAACTTACAACATACGTCTACTATGTATACAATAATATAATAATATAATAGTAAAATGGAGTTATCTTGGCTGATGGCATATCTGCAAATATGCATTTTCTTAAAAGTGTATGTTTCTATGCTGACTCCAATAAAGTTGTTTATAAAAAAAAAATAGTCATGAATTATTGAGTAAAGATGCTCCAGTCTTTTAGGTTCATTAACATTTCTAATAAGAGCCAGTTTTTCACACTGTTGTCTACTCACCCTTTTAACTTCAAAGTTTCATTAGCACATGTTAACTACAGTTAGAACATGAGCAGAAACAAAGGGGCACATGTATCATAGTTTCAGCTAGGCAAATTGTCAAATTTTAGCGACTTTTGCAGTTTTTGCGCCATTTTTGCGACTTTTAACTCTGTTCTTTTTCAATTACGCTTGGCTGCACCTTTGTGCAATGTGCTTCATATATCATTGTTTTCCAGATGTTCCGTGCGACTTTTGCCATTTTTGCGCTGTTTTTGGTCCATTTTTGGTGCAATTCTGCACCTGGTCCAGGGCAGGCGCAAAGGAAGTTTTTTAAATTCATGGACCAGATTTTAACATGTAAATTGGAATTATTTCACATGCTTTAACTTTTTAACATTTTGCACAGTAACCTCTTTTGTCAAAATTTTTAAATTATTGATTTTTTTTTTATTGGTTACTTCTAAGGGTGAGGTCACACAAAGCTGTTTAATTGCATTTTTAATGCATTTTGAAACTAATTACAACAGCTGAGGAGAGGTGATTTGCCTTATTTCATTACTGTTAACATTTGTGTTTACAAAACGCGATATAAATGCCACGTTAACGCATTTTTTAACATTGCGTTTACTATGCGTTTTGTACATTCAAATATTAACAGTAATGTAATTAGGAAAATCAACTCTCCTCAGCTGTTGTAATAGGTTTCAGATTGCATTAAAAATGCAACATGTTAAATCCCAAATTAACAGTAGTGTCCACTCCTGTATATAACCCCCTCACATGGCTTGTGTCCATGTGGATTTGAGACATTTGCAACAAAAAGTCTCAAAAAGAAGCCAAAATTTGCGCCTGCCAGGATAGGAAAAACTGACCATGTATCACAAGTAAAAAGACAGGATAAGGTGCAAAAACTAGCCCCAAAAGTCTCTAAAATGCACCTCAGAGAGACAAAACTATGATACATGTGCCCCAAAATGTCTAAACCTTCTTATACAGCTTATACAGGTGACCAACACCGCAGGGGCCTGATATAGGTATCAGATAATTCCACATCTCTGTAGACCTAATGTCTAGTTACAGGGATCAAAGGAACAAGTCTGGATTTTTGGGGGTTTAGCTCCTTCCAAAGAGTCACAGAGGTAATGAGAATACCCAGATGATTGGCCCGGTTATGACATCTTCCGATCAAAAGTTATGGGGTTTTCACAAAATTAGCTACAAAACTAGACCTCACTGATGGGAAGGGTAATTTGCATTAGCATGCAAATCTCCTCTTCTCTGTGACAACACAGCCAGAGGGTGGGAGTAAAAACCCACTAGATTTAAATTAATGATTTCAGGGAACGACCTTTAACAGTTTTGGGGATTTAATTTCATATGGATAGGCTGCCCCGAACTTCTGCTGAAACCCCAACGGCGCGCATACCGGAAACTATTTTCAAAAGAAAGGCTATTCATTTTTATTCCCTTTTTATTTTTAGAAATGTTTGTATGTATCGTATGCATATTATTTTATAACCTTTTTTACCTTATGAGTGTATATTTTATTTGTGCACTGTACTTTTCCGTATATAAAATTTTAAACGTAAAAAGTCTAAAAAGACATTTATATGACCAAGTTTCTTATAGAATATCATATTTAGTTATTGTATGTTTTGTGTGATTTAACAGCATTAGTTGTCTATGTGAGGTGCCAACGGCCTTCTAAGTAAATTGTGGGTGTTGGCAGCTTTTGTGTGGGTGCTAGGAGCTTTAGGGAGAGTTAGAGTAAATACACTATTTTAGATAGTTGGATCGGATTTATGTTGTAAAAGGCTCCTTAGTGTAAATGTACCCTGTTACTCAACTTGAAAGTAGCGGTTCATCACACACCCAGTTTTTTGTGCCCTGTGTACGTAGTGTTACATTGACCAGTAGGTAGTGCACTTGTACTGTATTACACTTTTAAGTGCATTGTGTACATATGTTACATTATATACTGACCAGTACTTAGTTCAGTATGGCCTGTAAGTTGCATACCGTATTGAAAGCATACCATTTTCTTGCCTTAGATACAGAGTCAGCTAGTGGAAATGAATGCCTGTTTTTCCTGTTAGTATCCTCATCTGCTAGCAACTTGGAAGAACCCCAAGAAGACACCCGAGGACTTCTGCTGAAGAATTCCTTGGGACTTCTGCTGAAGAAGTGCTTGGGACTTCTGACCCCCAGTAATTATGCCCTTTAAGTGCCAGGACCCCTGTCACTACAGCAGCGATGGAAAAACATTGGGAAATAAATGGGATAATAAGGAAGCTATCAATCAGGGACTACTGGAGCTTAGACATTTTCCTGCCACACCTCATGTTCCTCATGGCCATGAGCAGGACGCGCTTTGATGTTATCCATAAATGTTAACACTATGTAGAAAACACCCAGAGATGATCCCAGATATGATTGTATGTTAGGACGCATTCTAGACAATTTGCCAAATTTGTGCAAGAATATACCCCTGAGACCTATTTATAGATGAGAGACTTCAATTCCACCAGTACCTAACCAGTAAAGAGGACAAGGTATAGTGTGAAGATGTATAAGCTGTACAAGAGTGCATCAGGGTACACCTACAAATTCAAAATATATGAAGGGAAGGATTACAGAAGGGAGAACCCAGAAAGCCCCCTTACTGGGAATTACTAGTAAAAAAATATAGAATTTGGTACATCCATTACTGGAAAAGGACTATGACCTATTCCTGAATCATATTTATAGCAGTACACTAGTCAAGTGCATTGTTTCCAGAAGCACTGTGGCATGCATCCCTAGCTAAATTAATTAAGGGGAATAGTTTACAAAATAGGGTCAGTTCCGTTTTTTACTGCACTGGTCCCTCAGGGTTTCTAAAAATGCTTCAAGCTGCCAGGAAAAAAAATACATTGGTTATGGAGATTATTTAGACTCCTTTCACCTCTACGCGCAACAAAATGTACTACAACATCATGGTGCTGCGAGGGGTGTATGGAGAGAGCTCACGGGCTGTGATTTTTTGTCAATTTCACTGCACTTGGAATTTTTTTCCAACTTTCCAGTACATTACATAGATTATTAAATGGCAGTCCTAAAAAGTACAATTTGTCCCGCAGATGACAAGCCCTAACACATCTCTGTAAACCTAAAAATAAAAAAGGAACAAGGGCTGAGTCCTGTAAGGGTTAAATTTTTTACTCTTTGTTTCATTGCAGCCAATTAGTAAAATCTATTTTTTTTTTGCTCATTAACCCCTTAATGACACAGCCTAAAATTGGGACAAAGACCATATTTACATTTTTTTCATACTCAAATACCAAATGAAATAACATTTTTATTCTTTATCTGCCGTGGGCATATGAGGGCTTGCTTTTTAAACCTCAATCCAAAGAAGATTATAAGCCTTATTTATTGTGAAGAAAGCTAGCGGTTAGATTGGTTCTATTATAGGGTACATCTGACTTTTGATCACTTTCTATTACATATTTTTTGGAAGCAGAAAGCACTAAAATTGCAATTTTTAATTAGTTTTTTATTTTTATTTTTAATACCCCTGACAATATGGGTATAACAATGTCATAGATGCTTATAATAGATGTTTGTAATAGATATGCAACAATACCTATTTTGTGTTTGGGGGGTTATATTATTATTTTAAATATAAGTGTATATAGGGAAATGGTGGGTGTTTTTTTTATTATTTTATTTTATTTATTTAAGATGTTTTTTGCATTAATTTTTTTTAATGTCCCACTACGGGACTTACACTGGGGATACCTTGATCCCTTTTATAATACTTCTGAACTGCAATGTATTGTATCTGTCAGTGATTTACTGACATTTTGCCTATGAAAACCAGTATTGGACTGGGCCTCATTGAAAGTGTCTCTGTCTCTCTCCTTAGCTGCCACATTCGTACTCGATTGCGGCAATTAAGAAGTTAAACTGCTCAGCATGGAGCAATCTCCATGTCAGGAAGACATAGCAGGGACCAGGCTGTCAGTGTGCCAGCGCTATCCAAAGATGATATAGATCGCCCTTATGTGGCAACAGCCCGCTAATGAGGATGATCTATATTGTCTAATGTCAATAAGCAGTTAATGTACACTCTGCATCCTATCTTGACAGAAAAAAAGCCAGAAAATTAGATATTTTTCTAATTTTTTAAACATGAAAACTAAGATATCACATGATCATGATCATGATCATTAGACCCTTTGCTTAGTATTGCGTAGAAGCACCTTTTGAGCTAGTACAGCCATCTTTGGAATGATACAAGTTTTTCACACCTGGATCCTCTGCCATTCTTCCTTGCAGATCCTCTCCAGTTCCCACAGGTTAGATGGTGAACATTGGTGGAAGCCATTTTCATGTCTCTTCAGAGATGCTCAATTATGTTTAGGTCAGGCTCTGGCTGGGTTAGTTAAAAATTGGCACAGAGTTGACCTTAAAGTGTAACCGTCATTTCAAACAACTTTTGATATGTTGTAGGGCAGGTAATTTTAAGCCCTTTTGCAGTTGGATTAGTTACTCGAATCTTGCTCCTTCTTCTTGTATTCTGCAGACTTTCCCTAGATGGCAGTGACTGCTCAGATAGCTGTTACTATGGACATTCTGTCTTCATAAAGAACTACGGGCAGGAGACACGCCCCCCTCCCCCTCTCTGCTCACAGCTTATCACCTCATGGCTCAGTACTGCAGCACTTGTGTCCCTACTCCAGCAATGTCATGTCATGTGCTGACAAGAACACTGACTAATGTAGTGACCAAACACCTAAACTTCTCTCTCCTCAGTTTTCCCTACACCTGTATACTGTAAAAAGAAATAATCCACACAGACAGAAAATACAGCACCCCCCTCCCCCATCACCTCACACAAGGAAGAGGCAGGAGACACTCTCCAAGCTGTCCTCTCATGTGCTGTACTGGAGTATTACTTAGATGGGTAGGTGGATGGACGGATGGATCTGGTGTCATTGGTAAGCAGCATGGCTTGTGATGAGGTGACAGGAGGAAGTCCCGCCCCTCCATCTTGCAGATTGTAGGTTTTTTTTAGCTGGAAACCATGGTTGCTATGGGACAAAAGAGGTACTAAATGAGGACTGAGAGGGAAAATACTTTGAGGAATGATTCCCAGGGACACCTGGAGCAGAATTATGTATTTTTGTTTTTTTTTTGCTCAGAATGACGGCTACACTTTAAGCCTCTGCTCTGTTTTAGATGTGTGCTCAGGGTCATTGTCTTATTTTAAGGTGAACCTTCAGCCAAGTTTTTCATCCAAGACATCTCTGTACTTTGCCGCATTCATCTTTCGTTCAAATGCAACAAGCTGTCCTGTCCCTGCTGCTGACAAACATAGCACTATGCTGCCACCACCATGTTTCACTATGCCTGGTTTTCTCCACACATACAGCTTAGAAGTAACACCAAAAAGTTAAATCTTTGTCTCATCAGAATAGAGAATCTTATTTCTCACAGTCTGGGAGTCCTTTACAGGTTTTTTTCTTACTGAATGCAGGAGAGGCTTCTGTCAGCACACTCAGCAGTGATAATTCACTTTGTGGATCTTTTTCCAATCTCCCTAGTGCATCTCTGGAGCTCATCTTGGGGTTCTTTCTTACCTCTCTCACCAAGGCTCTTCTCCCATGATTGCTTTGTTTGGATGGACGGCCAGGTCGAGGAAGAGTTGGGGTTCTCCAAAACTTCTTTCATTTAATGATTATGGAGGCCACCGTGCTTTTAAGGACCGTGAGTGCAACAGAAATTATTTTGTAAATTTGGCTAGATCTGTGCCTTGCCACACTTCTCTGGGCTCCTGGAGCAGTTCCTTAGGCCTCATGATTCTCATGTGCTCTGACATGCACTGTGAGCTGTGAGATCTTATATATAGACAGGTGTGTGCCATTCCTAATCAAATTCAATCAGCTTAATTAAACACAGCTGGAATCCAGTGATGGAGTATAACCATCTCAACAGGGGTCTGAAGGAAATGGGCAGCATTTGAGTTAAATGAATGTCACAGCAAAGGGTCTGAATACTTACCATGTGAAATTTTAGTTTTTCTTAGCAAAAATATCTACAGTTCTGTTTTTTGTCAAGATGGGGTACAGTGTGCACATAAATAAGAAAAAAAAGGAACTTTTTTGATCTTAACAATTAGTTGCAATGAAACAAAGAGGGAAAAAATGTAAAGGGGTCTGAGTAATTTCAGTACCCACTGTGTGTAAACTGTCTGTGCTCCAAATGCCAGTTCCTCCCTTCTGAGCCCTATTGTGTGCCCAAATTGTAGATTATTGCCAAACATGGGTATTGCTATATCCTGTACAATCCGCATGATTTTTAGGAGTACTTATGACCATGTGATATTTCATTTTTTTATCTACATTTCTGTATTTTCCTGTCAACATGGGGTGCATAGTGTACATTAATGAGGACAAAAACAGAACTTTTTTGATCTTACCAATTGGTTGCAATGAAACAAAGGTGAAACATGTAAAGGGGTCTAAATACTTTCCATACCTACTATATAGGCTTCTTTGCAGACAAATGCTTAAAACGGAGAAATGCTATGAAAATAGCTTTTTATATTTGTTATAACTTAAAATAGTCCTGTGTTTTAGTTATCTGTCTTAAATCTGTCTGGTAGCGATTAAATTATAAATATATTGTTTTTGTCATTTGAGACTACATTCTCTTGAGCATAGTTATTGCAAATTACACGAGTACCCTCCTATATATATATCTAGTTGTCTGAGAGCTATGAGTATTCTCAGTAAATTCAGAATGGTGCATGACAGTGAGTAGTTTGCAATCAAGCTAAATGTTTAAAAGTTTTGGTGCCACAAATATTCCTGAATAATTTAGTTTATTCATGGATTATCCTGGTTATACTACATGGCGTTGCATATTTATCTGATAGTTTTTATCACAGTTGGTATATTTTCAACATTTTTACATCAACTCATATCATTATTCTATTTTTGTCTTTCTGACTACTTTTTACTCTCATAAATGGCTTCCAGATCCAGCCCTGGTTCTGGTGACGTACAGTATCCTGAGGATACTTTAGGTAAACAGTATTGAAATTGGCCAGGAGGTGATACAAACCCTATGGGGCAGATTTACTTACCCGGCCCATTCGCGATCCAGCAGCGCGTTCTCTGCACAGGATTCAGGTCCGGCCGGGACTTATGAAGGTAGTTCCTCCGCCGTCCACCAGGTGGCGCTGCTGCGCTGAAAATCATCTCAACGCGCCGGAATGCACCACCTCGGACCAGGTGAAGGTAAGCGCTTCCTAAGCGACACTTTTTCGGTTTTTAAATGCGGCGGTTTTTCCGAATACGTCGGGTTTTCGTTCGGCCACGCCCCCCGATTTCCGTCGCGCGCATGCCGGCGCCGATGCGCCACAATCCGATCGTGTGCGCCAAAATCCCGGGGCAATTCAGGTACAATCGGCGCAAATCGGAAATATTCGGGTAACACGTCGGGAAAACGCGAATCGGGCCCTTAGTAAATGACCCCCTATAAGTCTTTAAGTAACTAGAAAGATAAAATTCTTTGCATGATTTAATAAAAAAATATAAATAGTCTCAAAATACAGCTTATCTACAGAGATACTGAATATTTTTACTGTTTTAATGTTTACTGTCTAACTTGTTTACCATGATTCCATTTTAAGTTTTGTCTCACTCATTAAAAGTATTGCCATGATTAAAAATGGTCTACTATTTTATCCAAAAAATGGCATCATTGATGCTCATGGGATCTGCCATGTCCTGCTTGTAAACCACATAGACATAACAGGGACAAGTCTGGTAATGAATAAGTTATATGAACTGGAGTGAAAATTATTATCCTCTGAAGTGGCACTTTTTTTAGAGAGAAAAAATATATTTTTCTACTAATCAGGGCTACTGTACGAGGTGATCCAGGGTCCAATACACAGAATCTCTTTAGGTCCATGTTATCAACTTGCATGCATTCCACATCCTACTATATTTTAGTATTACTCTCTCCCTCTACATGTTAAAATCCAGTAAATCAAGGACAACAATAGGGTTCTTGTAAACACAAAAGCAATGCCCCCTCTGTTTTATCATCAATATGGAATAAATACCATCAATAAATGATATAGGGAGTCCAAAAGGTATATGAATGTTCAATTTACCTATTCTCTTTTTTTAACATTTAAGTTAATTAATTTTTAATTAACTAATATAATACAATAAAATAATTATAAGAAGGAGTATCAATGGAGAAGAAAGATACCCATGGTACCAAGTGCGGTGAAATCAGTTACCCATGGTGTGGCGAAATCAGTTCATAGCGGCTGGGTTAGAGTGGAGGAGGCGTTCCATGCGGTAAATGTTGATAGCTCAATAACAATAAATGTTGTGTACTCAGTTCCCTACTCATGGGGGAAAGTTGGGCTTCTGTAGAACATATTTATGTATTTTGTAAGCATAATAATAATATAGAAAGCAGGAACAGAGTTGGTAGCTGGATATGCAAACTAGAGAAGAACACCAACCCCCAACACATGTTTTGCACACAGCCTGGGGTACATTTCATCGGTCAATAATTTCAGCATGTTATGAGCCATTGCAGTGAATAAGTTGCAGTCCTAATAAATTCCCCTCATTAAATTCCCTTACATCTAGCCCTCTGCTGATGTCATCTCATAGGGACACCCATTAGTATTGTAATCTCACTAAAACAAACTGCGGATCAAACATTGTATGATTTTGAATATTGCCGTATACTGTGGTTTATTTGGAAATATTGCAGATTTACCCATACCAGTTTTAAGCCAATGCATATTTTCCTACATTTCAGCTATTTCCAGTGGATTAAAAGAACCTTCTCTAAACAGTAGCACTGTAAATGAATTCATCCTGCTGGGATTTTCCAGCTCATCTCATTACGTTCCATTTATCTTTTTTGTATTTTTACTAACTTATTTCCTTACAATGATGGGGAATGTTTTCATTCTTGTGTTGTATTTCAGTAATGAGAGCCTTCAGAAGCCGATGTACTTCTTTATCTGTAATTTAGCCATTTTAGACATAATTTTTATCAATGTTATTATACCAGTTCTCTTAAAGGGAGTTATCAATCAATCAAACCGACTATCAGTAGCTGCCTGTCTAGCACAGAGTTATTTGTACTTTTTGGTGGGAACAACTCAGTTTTTCTTACTCGATGCAATGTGTATTGACCGATATTTAGCCATATGTCACCCACTCCATTACCCAACTATCATGCAGAAGAAAACATGTGTTTGGTTTGTTACAGGAGCATGGATGAGTTCTTTTGTAAGCAATATTGTTCCTTCAGTTCTTATTATGAAACTTTCCTTCTGCCATAAGGAGATAAATCATTTCTTCTGTGATATAGGGCCTCTTCTACAGAATTCATGTACAAATACCACCTCACTTCAACTTGTAGTGTTCTTTAGCTCCTGTTCTTTAATAATTTCCCTCTTTATTGCCACCATTTCATACACTTATATCTTGTTAGCCATTGCTAGAATTAATTCAGTGGAAGGAAGAAAAAGAGTACTGTCAACCTGCTCTTCACATGCACTGGTTGTTACTATTTTCTTTGGAAGCTGCATCTCCATGTATGTTAAACCTGTTCAATATCAGAGTGAAGTTGAGTGTGATAAAAAAGTGGCTATTCTTAACACTGTGGTGGTCCCTTTGATAAATCCTTATATTTACACTTTAAGAAACAAGGTAATAAGGAATATAATTCTATCAAGGAAGAAAAAGGCCAGATGTTTTTGTTGCCTTTAGGCCTCATCCTCACAATTTTTTTTTTGGACATGTGTCAGCCATTGCCTTGCATAACCTCGCAGGTAACACTATTGTGGGAATTTATTAAGAGTGGTGTACAATGTTTCATTCTTAATAATCATGAATCTGCCATGTCTTGCATAGATTTGTTCTACAACCTGTGCTAGTATCCCAGTACAGGCTATAGTAAATTTCACACCAGAGTTTCCCCTACTTTTCAACATGATAAATGCACCTTTATGTTTCCCCTTGTGCTCTGTCAAAACATGCAGGTCTCATTTAATATATGTTCCCGTGGACCTTTACAATACAGCCTAAGGCTACATTCACACACACGTATGGGGGACGTATATTGCTTTTTAAATTTGTTATACATTATAGTCCTGTATTTTAGTTATCTGTCTTAAATCTATCTGGTAGCAATTAAATTATAAATATATTCTTTTTTTGGCATTTGAGACTACATTCTCTTGCAAATTACACGAGTACCTTCATATATATATATATATATATATATATATATATATATATATATATATATATAATTTATTTATCTGAGAGCTATGAGTACTCTTAGTAAATTCAGAATGGTGCATGACAGTGAGTAGTTTGCAACCAAGCTAAATGTTTAAAAGTGTTGGTGCCACAAATATTCCTGAATAATGCAGTTTATTCAGAAATTATTCTGTTTATACTATATGGTGTTGCATATTTATCCCATAGCATTTATCTCAGTTGGTATATTTTCAATATTTTTATATTAACTCATATATTGAGTACAAATTGTCTTCCAATATCATTATTCTATTTTTGTCTTTCTGACACGGACTTTCCCGGACAGTGGAGTCCCTAACATCCATTCCGACCTGGTAAGAGCTGGCATTTATTTTTTAATGGCTACCATATATTCAGCCCCTACATAGGGTATTGCTGTTACTATCTACATTAGGTCCTACATAGGTTATTGTCGGTTACTATTTATACCAGGCAACATAAATACATGGTCCATTAGTAGGCTTCATGCCCACCTTTGTCCAGTCTCCTGCAAATTGATTCTTCTGACTATCTTTTTCTCCACTTTGTCTGGGGTTGATTTGTTTCTTTTTCTACGCCATATCACTCGGTATTTTATTGCATTTTATTGATATTCACAGGACAGTGCCACTCCTTGTTGGCACTGCTCATGTCATTTTTTGTCTATGTATCATTAATAAAGATTCAATTTTATGCTCACTTTTATAGTTTTGTCCTTTCTCCCCTTTTTTAAGGGATACCTTCGTTTTCTAATTTTTACTCTAACAGATGGCTTCCAGATCCATCCCTGGTTCTGGTGACCTACAGTATCCTCCAGGATATGTCCCCCATACACCACAATGGCCTCACGGTGCCGTATGGGAGCGGTATCGCGCAGCACACGTAGGGCACCGTACTGTTCCGTAGCCCGTAGAAAGATAGGACTTTCTAGGACAATACTGCGCCGGGCCCTATCTTACTCTATAGAGAAGGGCAGGGGTGAGCAGTGCTCTCCCCCTCCTCCTCTTTCCGGTGCCAATGTATGCCCGCCGTGATATGGTACGGCGGGCATACATCGTGTGAATGGATTGAACTTGTGCTTTAAGTTGTTCTGTCTCACCAATTTCCTTTTCATTTCAGTGAAAACAATAAGTGATCCTTTCCCTATCTACCAGAAATGTTACTTCAATTCAAAAAATATGAAGCCTGACTGACATAGGATCATTTATTTTTTACATTGAAGTGAATAGGGAAACTGAAGAAAAAATGGATTTCAAACTGATGACAGCTGGTTTCTTTACACTTCTGTTGAAATTTCTAACTGACTCATTTTTTTCTTCCTCTGATGGAACAAATACAAGTCTGCATTCTCTCGGTCCGGGTGGTTTTCACCATCTTTTGTTTTCGTGTGCATTATCCATTTATCCCAAAACTTAAGAAATTTACTTCTGGTTCCCTGGCTCCAATGAACTAGTTCCTCCAATCTAAATATTTCATAAACCTTAACTCTCCATTGAGAGATTGTTGGGGGCAATGTTTATCTCCACATTTTTTGGTATCAGCAGTTTTGCTGCCATTAAGAGCAATGTGACTAGGTCATGCTTTTTTGGCTTATAGGTCCACTTCGTATTCCAAAATGGCTTAATAAGTGGATATGTCCACCATATATGACTCATAGAGCCATCCATCTCCTAACATCTCCAGCACTCTGATGGGATGTTAGGGTTGGTGGAGTGCAGAAATAAGGGTGTTTTGTACCAGCGAGAGAGTTATGTGTTCTTATGTATCTAGAAAAACCCATAGCATTTTGCAAAATTAAATTTGTCTCCTGTTTAGGTTTGTAGTTAGGTTTGTAGTTAACAAGTTGAGCCATCTATACATATGAGACAATTTTCCCCAATATGGGATTCCTCTGTCTAAATGCACCTTTAGTTCTGTATAAGGTTGATAAGGGTGGTACATCTTCTGGGCTTTGTTTTGAGGACGTGTTGCTGCAGAAAGTGTGAAATTTGACATTCATTACAAAAAGAAGCTATTATTACCTCAGTCAGGTGATCTGTGTAGAGGATTTCTCTAATCTTGTTCCCAAGTTTATCCCAGAAGGAGTTTATGGGTATTCTATGTGTATCTACAATATATGGGAGAAGGCTAGATGGTGTCAGAGAGCTAGCTGGTGTAACACCAACCGCAGACCCTCCTTGGGATATTTACTATCCACCATCCAAAGGTTCAGTTTGTTTTGTATGGTAAGCAAAGACCTCTTGAGTTCTTAGTATAAAAAAATGATTCTGCCTTATTAGAATGTTTAAAAGTCTTTCATGTCTTTACTCAAAATATCATTAAAATTGTGCTGGAAAAATAGCCGTAAGTATTCATTCAGGCTTTTCAAGGTGCACCTTCAGGTGGTAATCCAAACACATATGTGCCAACCGAAGCCGATACCCTGCACCAAGAAACAAATAGGCGTAATCAAATGAGCATAAGTTAGCTTCCCGCTATGACACCAATATTCAGTGGTTGTATATAGTAGGTTTATCTCAATTATGTTCCTACCTGACGCATTTCTGTATCGACCCTATCGATCGATGCGTCATCAGAGGCATACCGGGGTGCACTTAGACATACAACACTTATTTGGAGATTGCCCTAGCTGTCATTGCAGCTAGAGCTTGCTACACACACATCCGGCACTGAACTGCTGACCCTACCGAATGCTTTTTCAGCATCTTTTTATCAAGGGACGATGGCTTTCACATAAAGTTGGGTCCTTCCCTTCTTTGTGGATAATTGAGATTTGTGCTTCAAGGGCTTTTATCGGTAAACAGCTCTCCCAACTGTTAATTATATATGATATCCCATCTGGCCCTGTACATTTGCCTGTAAGAATCGTGAGAAGCATTTTCTGCAGTTCCTGGGACATGAAAGGCTCCTGTAAAAATGCCCTGTCATCCTCAGAGAAACCAGGCAGGTCTAGTTTTTTTTTGCATATTCTCTTCTCGTGGTAATGGCAGTTTATAGGACAAGTTATACAAGTTCTCATTGAACTGTGATAAGGCACATGCTATCTTTTTGGCAATGTGTGTTTTCCTCCCTGGTGTAGGGATAAACGGCTTTTCATTTTTCAACCAATAGCAAATCAGCTTGCCTCGGCGACATCCATGTGCATAAAATTTGCTCCTAACAGCTTCTCTCAAAGCTGTGAGAGTCTCAAGGTCCTCTATAGCCTTGTTTTTCTTGTGAGTTCTCTCTAAGAAAGAGATTTTGAGAAAAGAGAATTCAGCAAATGTGACTGCTGTTTTTTAACAAACACACCAATTGATATAATCTCCCCTCTTAGAGTGGTCTTGTGTGCTTCCCACAATAGTGTCCGCGACAGGTCAGTTTCCTTATGGGATAAGGAACCCCAATACTTAGGGTCCTGGGAAACCATCTGGTTAAAGACCATCTTCTTTCTCCAAGTGGAATAGATGGTTTATCTATGCTACAAGCTACTGGAGCATTATCTGACAGGATAATACTACCCAAGATACAATGTTACCATTTGTTAAATACAGATCTTGGAAATATATGAGTTTTACCTTTTTTCAGATGTGTTTCCTGAATCAAAGTAAAGTTTGATTTGTGATGTTGTAGGTGTCTTAAAATTTGTCGCCTCCTGCATGGCTCATTGAAGCTCCCAACGTTGATGGTTACAAATTTAAAGAAACTTACATCAAAACTTATGTCCAACATAATAAACACATTGGGGCAGATTTATCAAGCTGTCTGAAAGTCAGAACATTTCTAGTTGCCTGTGGCAGCTCCCCTTTAAAATATTCATGAGCACTGATAAAATGAAAGCTAGAAATATTCTGCCAACTAGAAATATTCTGACTTTTAGACAGCTTGATAAATCTGCCCCATTTTGTAGAAAAGTTACAGTGTCACAGTTTGCTACTTTTGATTCTTGGGATCATTGGGACTTGGGGATTTGGATATGACTTCAAGGGGATCATCTTTCCAGACTTGACCTCCAGCAGCCCTGTCTGATGCAAAATTATCATACTGCTTCACATAAAAAGCCCCATAATAGGGTGAACCCATTTCTAACCTTACATCTAACATGAAACTTCTGATTATTAGTATACAGTATATGCTAAACCAGTTATTATGCATTGACCCATAACATATCTCCTTCAGGCATTGCATTACTCACGTAGGCTCTGCTAGGCCTCTCAAGTAACAGTCCCCTCTTTCCTCTCATGGTTCTTCGCTTTCGGGGACTTAGAAGGTCCAGCCATGCTCCAAGAGGTCACCTTCGGCAAGGTAGGTAGTCCCATTGATGTTGTCAGGGGTAACCAAGACGGGATGTTCAGCTGGATGTTCAGCTGCAGGATTCTTACAGGCTGCTGACAGATCTTCTGTTGTTTTAATATTGATCATTCTTGTATAGCTGGATACAAAGGGGAATTAAGGGGAATAGCTAATATCTAAATATCACGTTTCTGGTGAGGAATTCATCAATAATGGGTTTAAGCAACCTGCTCTTTGCCAGGGTGGAAGGGGAGATATCTTAGAAAAGGAGTACTTTAGAGCCTTTGTACAAAATGTCTTCCCTTTCTCTGGCCTCTTTCAGTATCGAAGTGTGTGTTAGCATATGAGTGCAGCCCACAGATTATATCTCATGGAGGCTCAGTTGGTTTCGGTTTTGCTCTCAATGCTCTGTTAATCCTTTCAATGCGAATCTCACCAGCTCTTTCCTCTTCAAAAAGCATGTTGAAAACTTTTGCCGCTATTTTAGGCAGTGCCTTCGGGTTCTTTCCGCCTTGTTCCACTGCTTCGCAGGCTTTTGCCATCTTAGATCACGCTGCTGATATTTTGGATTTGGCAGGATTTTTTACTCACACTAGAAAGCCGCCACCTACACAAATGATCAAAGTTTAATTCAAGTAGGTGTTAGTTGGTTTAACATTGTGTGACAATAGATATATTGGATGAGATCATACATTTTTGAGCAAATCTTATCGCATAGCCACTCCAGCCAACAGATGGCTTAGGTGCAATTATCTAAAAACTTTTTCCTATGTAGAAAAGATCTCCAAATTGTGCCCTCTGACAAAAAAAAGCAGAAGAAGAGCTTAAAGGAAATGTGTCTTATGGTGATTCCACTATGGACTGTTTAAAATATAGATTGTCTCCTCTTTTTTGTCTTTCTCTTAGTTGTTGCCACATTTCACATAAAACATACAGATGTTTGATATGTGTGATACACATTAACATAATAATGTTAATAATTAGGTCAGAAATCAGCAAGTATATAGATTGTCAGCAGCCCGACAAATTGATATGTTCCTTTATGGACTTACCCTACTTGTCGTGTCTAAGCGCCATATGAGGACTCCGCTCTCCATGTGGGAATACCTTCATTCAAAAGTGTGAGTGTCATTTTTGTCTTAACTAAGGAATATTTTCCAACTTGAAAGTGTCACAGTGGAGCTCCTCCTGGCCAAAAATAAAGAGTTCCAGAAGGGACCGAAGTGCTGGACCTATATTAAATTGGTTAGTCAAGTATGGCAGATTCCATGATGGATGATGAGCCAAGTGTGTGCTTCAGCTACTGAATATAATGAATTTAAATGTGTGACATCATGGGAACTGATATTTGCATGTTTAAAACACTATAAAAATAAACTACTTATATCTTGGACTTGGAGATATTTAGTGATTTTTACCTATTAATGAAAGGTAATCTAATGCTCGAAAAAGTATTATGTCTAGGGATGAGCAGAGCCATTTAGTACCCAAACGTGAACGTGTCAGCACAGGCATGTACATGGGTGTTATCTTTAATTGCTAGAGGTCCATGCATTCCATCATTTTCCAGAGTAGAGTCACTTCCTGATGATAGCAGCATTCAAAGAGTTATTGTTAACTGCTTTGTGTATGCCAAAGACAAACTTCTATCTGATCTTTGGGGACCTACTATGTTTTACATGGATTCCGGTCAGCTAATCACTAAACATACCCACTAAATTTGATCGATTTTAAAGATTAAGAAATAATAGAATCCCAGAATGAACATTTAAATTTCCAATGAGAAACACTTGGAATGTTGATATTGATATATTATAGATTTAGATATACTTATATGTACAGTCACACAAGAGGGACTGCCAGTTTCTGATAGCACCACCCACATGTCTAGATTCCTGGTTCTCTGCACAAAAAAACTGTAAAACTAAGTTGAAAATGATCAAACATCTGTTCCTTACCTCCATTAAAAAAGTAAAGAATGGAAATTTAAAGTATAATCAAGAATACCACTGACATCAATATAAATTTTATGTTGTTTGTTATGTTCCGTTAGGAAGTAAACTGTTATGCACAAGGTTTTTTTTAAACTGAGTAAAAGTACTGCAGCCAGCAACATGTTTTCAGTCAAAAAATGCATTCATACCAGAACATAACTGAACATAAAATGACCTAAAAATTACATTGACATCAATGGGATTTTTAATGGATAGGTTAAATCTCCTTTCTTTACTTATTTAATGAAGGTAAGGAATTGAGGTTTGAACGGTAGTGTGAACTTGCCTTAGATAAATAAATAATATACATTTGTAACATGCTGCCTGTGGATTACAATGCATTGTCAACATGGGAGTTCTTCTCAAAGTTTGTTTGAAAAAAACATTTAAGACTCACTCCTGAGCATCTTTACTCAGTTCTATTAATAGTGGTAAGTGTGTGTTTTGCCATATATAGGTCAATGGCACAAAAGAGGACCCCATTTATGTTAAAGATAGTTAACAATATTTCCAAAAAAAACTTTATCCTGAATCACATAGTAACTTTAATTTAATATGGAAACTCAATTATATGATTTATACAAACATTTTCACAGTTGTAAATTCTCTAAAGTCTTAAGCAAGAGAGACATGAGTTCAGTAAATCAGTCCGTTATTGTAAAACTAGTCCATTATTTGGTTTATCTATTCATTATTATCTATTCATCTTTTTAGTGAAAACTGAAACCACCGCTTGAAAGCCACATTGACATCATTATTTCTAAAACTATAGATTAATGGGTTAAGTATTGGAGTTAGTACAGCATACAAAAGTGCCACCAATTTATTTGTTTCCAATGTCTCATGGGAGTTTGGCCTAACATACATGTACATCCCAGAACCATAGTAGATGAAGACTACAGTGAGATGGGAAGCACATGTTGAAATTGCCTTTTGAAAACCACTTTTTGATTGCATAGCAGTTATAGTCCATGCAATTCTGCTGTATGAAACAGCAATAACTATGAAAGAGCTGATCAAAATGACTGATGAAACCAAAGACACTGTCAATTCAATATGTCTGGTGCTTGAACAAGCTAATTGTAAAATTGGAGGGACGTCACAAAAGAAGTGGTTGAGTCTATAACTGCAAAAATGTATCTGTGAGATGAAGATGGCTGGCAAAAGTGGAGACAAAAAACCAATTACCCATGAACTAAAAACAAGCAAAATACATACATTCCTGTTTATCATAATCATATAATGGAGAGGGTAACAAATTGCTGTAAAGCGATCATAAGCCATAGTTGCTAACAGCAAACATTCAGTCGCACCCAAGGAAGTGAATATATATAACTGGACGATACAACTCGAACAGAAAATGTTTCTGTTATCAGTTATTAAAATGTATAATGTTTTCGGGATTACTATAGTAGTAAAGCAACATTCCAGAAAGGAAAAATTCCCCAAAAAGAAATACATGGGTGTCCTTAGAGACACCTCTAGCTGTATGATAGCAATCAGAGTTGAGTTTTCTGCAATGGTGCAGCTGTAAGTCAGAAACAACATTGTTGTTACCAATATTTTATATGGTGGATCGAATATAAAATTCATCAGGATGAATTCATTAGAGATGTTGTACTGCAATACCTAAGAAACATGATAAATGAGTTATTAACACTATAATAAATATTTGCATGATTACACAGAATCGTTTCCCTTACATCCCTTTCTCATCCCATCTTTTCCCTGTCCTTCCTTGGTTGAACTTGATGGACATGTAGAGGCACAGTTACCCGTCCGGAGGAATTCACAGAAAGTGCATTTTCCAACGATTATTATCTGCTGCAATTCACTAAGATTGTGCACCCAATATCCTGCATGTGTCTCTTCCCCACACAGGTCTGACAAAATTCACCTTCTTCTTCCTGGTGCATGTAAGTGTTTGATCTTGCGACTCCCACACTCAGTCCAAATCAGTCGGATCGTCCGATGGTAGGCCCCCGATTTCCGTTTGCATAAAAGTCAGCGCAGCTGTGCCAAAATCCGTTCGCTGCCACACAATCTCCTGTTATCTGTCAAAGCCGTGCAAAACCCCAAAACGTCGGATAATCTGACAAAGGTGCGTCCGGGGACCCTTAGCAAATAAGCCCTGTTGTATGTATTTTTTCAACCGTACTTTGTAATTATGATCTATGTCCTACATAAACAAACACCAGACTTCAAACAACCAAATCATCCAAAAATTGCAATTAATTGGAAAAAAGGAGGAGGACAGACATTTAAAAATAAGTACACTATACTGGAGGAACACACCAGAAACATCAGGGTAGCATAACAGAACACATGTATTATATTTACAAAAGTTCATATATGTACAGGTTTACAATTCTGTTTCCAAGACGTAATAAATAATCAATTGATACCCATAGGATATCCAAAAACTGATAACATTATAAGGGCCAAAGTGCAATAGTGATAAGAAATGTAATGAATGGATAAGTTCTAACATTCATAAGAACAAAGTTGGACAACTTATCAAACCTAAAGTGCCATAAAGTTAGAAACAGGTTTCATGATTCTATATTTAGAGTGTATACTATATTTAGTATACATTTTACTTTTGCCTCCTTCTAGAACTTCTCAGCACATACTTGCCTCAATAATTTTTTTCAAATGCCTATATATTTTAAATAACAGAAATTAAGGTATTTTAATATATTGTAATTATACAATAATTATGATTTCTGCAAGCAAGAAATAAAATGGTTTTTAAAGCAGACCTTTCTCTTCCCCATTAAAGGACATATACCACCAGGATCATGGATTGTAAACCAAGTACATTAACATGTGTGTGAACCCTCTGGCATGATCTGCTGTTGCTTACTATGCCCCTATTATTAGAAAAAAAAAGTCTATAGAAATTATGCAAATAAGTCTGAGGGGCTCTGAGTTCCATAGCCCCACAGGCTTATTTGCATTATTTTGAAGCCTCTTGTTTCTTAAAAACAAGGGCATAAAAAGCTAAATGAAGAGTGGATCCTGCCACAGGGTGCACACACCAGCATGTAAGTGTGCTTGGTTTACAATACTTGATCCTGGTGGTAGATTTCCTTTAACTATACCTCTCTGCATCCTTTAACAAGTGCAGCTCCACTGAGTCTAGCACAGTTGTAAGATAATGAGTCCAAATAAAGAGGTTTCTTCTGAATTTTAAAATTGTACCTTGTCAATAGAAACAATTTAAAGAACTTTCAAATTGCTATAACACAAAAAACATTTCTATGGTCAAAAGAATCCAAAGTTTGATCCTAAAAGAATATAAAATGTGTGAAAAAAATGATTGGGACTGCCAATACAGTGCGATCTCATTCATGGAAAGCAAACTTGCTGTAGAAAAGGAGCATTTATATCTGTTATATACATATATAACTAGTTTAATTTGTGATTTATTCATTTGAATAGAACCTGTAGATTTGTCAGGCAGCACATAGAGCATGAGGAGTTGAACCATTTTATAGTTTTTTTGAGAAAGAATAGTGTTTAGCATATATTTACGCTTCTAGTAGAAAAGCAAACAAGTGAAAATCTACATACACAAACATATCTTACCATTTTAATTATTTATGAGAAAGATTTTTAAAAACTTGTCATATGATATTTACTTCTCACATATTTTACACAAGAATTTGAATTACTATTCCACAATGATTCAAAAGCTTAGATTGTGCAAACATATAATTGTAAAATGTCTCCGGCCTCTGCGTGTAGTTTCAAAAGGCTACAGAAGAAACAAAAGAACATAAATGACTGTAGATGTCATAATGGAAGTAATTGCTGTAATGGACAAAGTGACTGAAAAACATCAACTATCATAAAGCAAACATGCACATATTATTTTGCAAAAGACAAACAGATTTGCAGTCATGTAGCCAACATGTTTAGGGAGTTCTTTTATATTATACATTTACTACATGTTACAATTACTTAATGATGTTTACCAGTATTTCTAGAAATATAATACGTACAGGGATTTTATGTCTTAGTCACAGTAATGAGGTCTCTGGGGGATTCTATTAGCACTTTTTTTTGCTACATGTCTCTTCAAGCGGCATAAAAACAAATTACCAACAGTCTGATGCCAATGTATAATCACTATTCTTACAGTATCAAAAATTGTTAAGTTAGTGCTCTACTCCTTGTAGTGTTATCAACAATGAGAAACTGTCACCACCTTCTAGTAGACTGGAAATAAAAGATATCCCCGAGTCCTTGCATCACCATTCGTCCTCCTTTACTGGGTTCAAGCGCAATCCTCGTCCCGTTGCTGTGTCCGTGATGCACTCTCGATCCTGTGTCAGGAGGTTAGGAAAGGATAGTGCAGATTGCCAAGTTCAAAGGGAAATGGTATTTATTAAATATACTCACAAAATTCAAGTTAAAAGCGCACATATAGTAAAACATAAAATGCCAAAACACCTTGCCCAACCCAAGTTTCACCTCTTCAGGCTTCTTCCAGGGCATGGTGTCATCATGTTGGCATCATCTCCAGTGCTTTTATACAGACATTTAGCAAATAGCAGCATAAAAAATGTTTCATCCACATTTCAAAAAATCTTTTTTGTCCTGATAGACTCAATATTATACACTAGCGTACAAAACATGATTAAATTTCTTTTATAAATACATAGGGAAATACCATTTCCCTTTGAACTTGGCAATCTGCACTATCCTTTCGTAACCTCCTGACACAGGATCAAGAGTGCATCATGGACATGGCAACGGGATGAGGATTGCGCTTGAACCCAGTAAAGGAGGATGAATGGTGATGCAAGGAGTCGGGGATATATTTTATTTTCAGAATGTGGTGAGAGTTTCTCGTCGTTGATAACACTATTTTTTGATTCTGTGACATTCTAACCTATATGGGAGTATGCCGTGTTAGTGGCTCCTCCATGTTTTATATTTAGTTTTAGCTCTCCTTTTTTCCAGAAACTATTTATTTTGCTGATTATTCCTACAGTATTTTGTGTTTTTTGCCCGGGATTAGGTATCAATTGGTATGTAGCTACACATTCAGGAATGTATGTAATGATCTGAAACCTATGATATATTATTGAAATCTGAATCTCTAAGCAATAAATAGGCCCAGTTTAGTCTCTCACTGGAATATCTTCCTTTATTGTTATAGGAATTATTTAGCAATCACAGGCATTTAGCCCAACACTGTACTAAAGATGGAAGGCCAGAACCAGTATCAGCAGCAAAGCCAAGCTTTAAGTAACATAAGACAGAAAGAATCAATATGCAAACGCAACACACTATTATACTTTCCATTTAATTCCTCTGCTGTAAAAATGATTTACGTAAAAAAAGGAAACCTATCATCAAGCACAGGCACAATAAACCTTACTCCCTACCTTACTATGCCTTTGATGAAAAGTGAAGTGCAGACATCCCAGCATAAATCTGTCTTCTTCCACCAGTAAAATCGTTCTCTAAACTTTTTCTGCCTGTCTCTATGTTGGCTCTGACCACTACCCCTTGGCTCTTCTCACTGCAGGGGTCGTGAAATAGTGAGAAGAACTGCAGTTTGCCATTCAGTGATCACTGCTGAATTCACCATGCAGTGAGAGGGTCAGCATTCTGGTAAGAACAGGACTTTTTGCTTGCGCTAAGATATGAAGAGCCACAGAGCTGTCAATCAAAAAAAGCACATTGGCAGCTTGGAGAAAACAGGACTCTTCAGAAATTGACTCTTGACTACTCATTTAAGTATCAGAAAGTGATATGGGGAGGAGTTTAAACTCCTTACAAGCAGGTATTACTGGTGTTAGGGGTAAAGTTCTGGTTACAGGTGTTCTTTAACTGATTCTAGACTACCCAATGTAGATTTGTGGGGGACAGTCTGGATTCCTGATTCTACATTTCCAAAAGGGGGGTAAGAAGGCTGCCCATCCAATTGCGCAGCCCAGTGATGGGCCCTGCAGTGTATGCAAAAGACAGAAGATTTTTCACATAAACAGAACTCGATCGGTGTTGTTCAGGTAATAGAGTTAGCATAAGTTGTAAATAAGCTTCTGTTGTTCCTGGTCCTGAAGACTCAAATTACTTTGGTTCTGAGCAGGTTAATTAAATACAAGAATATGCATTACTGACTCAAAATAAAACTTAAAATGAAGCTTTATCCTGTAGGTTTTCCAAGGAAAAAAACATTTATTTCAAACAGTTCATGGATATGTTGGAGAATAGCAAAACATACAGGTGAAATCGTCCACATTCAGGGAGACACTTATCTTAAAGGGGTATTCCCATTTTAGCAAATAAATGTTATTGTTTGTATGATGAAAAGTTTGACATATAATTTCTTTATCTATTCCTCTCGATTTTTTAGATCGCTGCTCAATGTCATTCTATAGAAATGTTTACTTCCAGTAGATAGAAATCTGACCATGGTCATGCAGGTTCACGGCTTGTTGTCACCCACATTTCTAATTACTCTATGATACTAATGAGCCGGGCACCTGTGTGACCACGGTCAAATTTCCATCCACTGGAACTAAACATAGAAGCTTTCTATAGAATAATAGCAAGCATAGATCTAGAAAACCATGTGGAATTGATGCAGAGAGTAAATTTGAAAAATGAAAATGAAAATACCCCTTTAAAGGAAACCTACCACTTCTGAAGGTAGGTATGAGATGCAAACACCGAGCACCAGCTCAGGGTGAGCTGGTGCCGGCGCTTAGTCTCGTTAGTGTTCAAACCGCGGTGTCGCGGTTTTAACACTTTTTAAACTTTATAGCAGAAACTGCTTCGGCGCTGCGTGCGCACGATCGTGCGCGCGCCTACATAGGAAATGCCGCAGGCGTTGCGCGCGCACGGTCGCACGCAGCGCCGAAGCAGTTTCTGCTATAAAGTTTAAAAAGTGTTAAAACCGCGATACCGCGGTTTTAACACTAACGAAACTAAGCACCGGCACCAGCTCACCCTGAGCTGGTGCCCGGTGTTTGCATCTCATACCTACCTTCAGAAGTGGTAGGTTTCCTTTAAGGCTGATTACTGGCTGCTACCATGGAGGGGACGGTAACTTTCCATTGATGATTTTTCCAAGCCATCTACAAAGATTCCCACATCCACTCATACTTCTTTGATGGCAGCTCAATAGTCTATATGGACTACTCTGTCCGGCTCGCCAAAATGAGAAACAGTCGATTGGTCTGGCTGTTGTGTGCCTCAAATCCCATAATCGATTATAAATTATCTATTCTGTGGATATGTTCACATCTGTGTTGTGCTTTCAGGATTTTCTGTTCCATCAGGAAATAAGAAAAGTGAATATAATGGATGAGTTTTAACAGACATTGATTTAATTGGTTTTGTAGATAAATCAAATGATACCTGATGGGAATGATGACAACTGATGTTCTTAAATACGTTAAAAAACCATGGCCATTTTGAGGAGTCTATTTTCTCTTTCAAAGCACCGACATGTGCACAGACATACAAAATCAAGATTCCTTGAGGCTGGGCTAGATGGAGAGCACTAAGGAAATACCTTGGTCCAAAAAGGAAAAAAAACATACACAGGGTACCGACTAGCATAAAAATGGTTAAAAGCAAGTGGTGGAAAAATTATAGTGTGTACCCTAACTTTTTCAGTGATTGAGATTAGCATATATACTGCTACTGGCCGCCCTGGATGTGATTTCTCGTGCTCCAGGGCACTAACAGGTAACAGAAGCTGCTTAGGACCCAGTAGACATACATTTCCTCAGGTATCAGTGCTTGCTGGAGGCGATAGAACAACTGAAATATTCTCAAATATTCCACTATTATATCAGGGTAATGAGTAATGCAATCCGTTTCACCTCCAATCCTAGGCTTTCATCAGTTATTAGCGTTGTATTGCTCAGTACTCTTATAAAATAGTGGAATATTTAAGGACATTTCAGTTGTTTTCTCACCTACCACAAGAGCCAATACCTAAGGAAATAAGTACAATTGTATTTATTAGTGCAGAGTACAGAAAAACTGGAAAAAAAAACCAAATGCGGTGGAATTGACTAAAAATTACAGCTTCCCCATTTTCTAGTGTGCTTTGTTTGTATGGCTGTTACTGTGTGGCCTAAATGACCCATTCCATTTATTCAGTTCCATCTAAGTCAGTACAAGATACCACATTTTAAAATATTTGTTTTAACCTCTAACCTCCCCTTCCAAACTAGGCCCTATTTTGAGAACTGTCACTAAATTGGTTATAACTTTTTAACACTTTAACATATGCAGCTGATTTTGAGATTGTTGTTTCATGACACTATGCACTTCAAAAAAGTTAGTTCAAAAAATGAGGGTAATATGTTTTGTGTTAATTAATGAAAAATATGTCAATTTGACTAAGATTTTGAAATATTCTCAATTTCCAAAGTTCAAAACATTTTCCTTTCCAGGCTTTCCAATCATACTACCAGATTAACTTAATAACAAACATTCACTGAAAGTATGCTTCATGTGTGCATGTTTAAAGTATTCTCCTTTTTCTAGGAAGTTATTATTATTATTGTTTATTTATTTACAGAGCACCATTAATTCCATGGTGCTTTACATCAGTAAGGGGTTCACTTACATTACGTTAAGATAAGAACAAATGCAATTACAAAATACAGTGATCAGGAGACAATAGGAAGAAGGACCCTCTTCCTTTCCAGGAAAGATGGAGATATGAGGTGGGGGAGAAGAGCAGTGCAGTTATTTTGCATAGTAGGCGATACTGAACAGTTGGGTTTTCAGGTTACGTTTTAAAGGTTTGGAAAGTGGGGGACAGACAGACACATTTTAGTAGAGAGATCCAGAGTTGGGGTGATGTAGTCCTGAATACAGAGAAGAGTGGATGGTAATAGGGTAAAGCTGAAGTTCCCGTGAGGAATAGAGATTACATGTGGGGCGATATAGGCTGATGAGTTCAGAAATATATGGAGAGGACAGGTTGTGGGGGGTAAAGGTGGGATTGGGCTGAAGGAGCAGTGGTCAGACAGGAGGATACCAACTGCTCCACCAGGTTTATTGTAGCACCAGGAAGTGTGAGTAAAGTGGAGACCACCATAACAAAGCACATTGTTCGAAGTAGTTAGCCATGTTTCTGGGTGTTAATGTCTTGTTAACACTTGCATTTTGTAAAAGCAATGTTGACAGCAATGTAATTGGGCAAATCTGCTCTTCTAAGCTGTTGTGCATGTGTTAACACCACAGCCTCATATGTCGTCATCCGGGATGTGACTAGAGTGCTAAAAATGCAGGCATTGGATTCAAATCCAAACTTTACAGTAGTTTCCACTCCTGTATACAACCCCCTCACATGGCTTGTGTCCATGCCTGCATATAACCCCTCACACATGCATATATGCATATATGCACATAGACATATGCAACAAAAAGTATAAAAAAAAGAGCCAAAAGTTGCACCTGCCAGGAAAGGAAAAATTAAACATATATCACAAGAAAATAGACCTGCCAAAAGACTCAATTATAATATAATTATAAATATAAGCTACATGTTCCCCTATGATTTATATATGATTACATTTTTTTTCCTGGTTGATGTATGAGCTATGAATAGTGGTAAACATTTCCACAGTTTTGGGACCTTAAGACAGTTGGTACACTATCTTTAAAGGGGTTATCCGGGCTGGCTATTTAAAAATATAAAACTTGTACTTACCTCCTCTGGCGCCGCCGATGTCCCGCACCGTTTGATCCGTGCCCCTGTTTGTGCCCCGGACGCCAATGTGGCCGGCTCCTCCAATCCGTCCCTATCTCTCAGTGTTGGGAGATGGTATCGGATGGGAGCTTTTGGCCGGCAGGAAGCACCCTGTGCACCCTTGTAGACAAACCAGCTCACAGATGAGATGGACCGCGGCACGGGATATCAGCAGCGCCGGATGAGCTAAGTACACGTTTATTATTTTTAAATAGCCCACCCCAGCAGGGCCCTAAGTAAATTTTTACACCTGGGTAACCCCTTTAATAAAATTAATTGCAAATGTTTACCAAGCACATACTATTATTATTGTATGTATTAGTATTTTACCCTTTCTTGTATGTTTAGTGTACTGTAGCAGCTGTGCAGCTGATGCAAAAGCGTGCAAAAAAATTTGTAAAATTTAAAAGTAAGGGGTTAAAGTTATCTTTATCATGTTAGAATCACTAGGGGATTAAGATTTGAGAACATTCTTTATGGGTAAACCCTTTTAAAAATTAGCTAAAAATTGACATGTTTACGGATTGAAATCATGAGGGAAATATCACATGGTAAGACATGCTATATGTTTTTCATTAATAATATACAATGGTTTTAATTGCAGTTATCTTTAGCTTCAGCAGTTTTTCATGCTCAAGGGATTTGGTCACAGTATAAATAAGAGATGACAACACATCACATTTTAGCACTATGTGCTTTGTACTTAATTTCAGGTTTCTTTTAGCCAAATTTAGCATAAGCTGCATATTCTATTGCTGGAATAACAAATCCCTGTAGGTGTAGATTAGATTGCATGAAATCTTTTTGTTGCTTTTTCCAGTCATAGAAGATTTTGAAGGCTCTACTGTATGTTTGAAAAACACTTCTTAAACAGAAAAATTTGTGAAGTTGGTAAGATTACTCTTCGGAAACGTTTAGTATAAAGAGCATTTGTTTGTCTTGAAGTTTTCATGTGTAAATTGATGAACATTATGTCAAGAGATACCAGTAGCTCTGTCCTTGCCACCAAATAGTTAATAGCATTTCTATGATTATAGCTAACCCCTTGATGCAGGATGATGTATCTTTATTGAAATGATGATCACTTACAGAAGGCATGGAGGACTATGGGCTTTCTCTTTAATAGATACAATAAAGTGATTGCTGTATTATAGACTATTGTGACACTATAACTACTTTTCAGCTTGTAAAAATGGAAGAACTGTGTACAGATGGTTATTATCCTTTACTGTTACGTGCACAAAGGAGTGAGTGATGGCTGCACCTTTAGCCAATTAATATGAGAGAGGCTGGTTAGGATGGGTTAAAAACTTAATTTCAGTGAGTTGTGTTACAAATTACATACAAATGATTATGATGTGGCTTAGATTTTATCCATTTATAAAGGTGTGATCACAATTTGAACATGCAGTGCAGGTATGGCCATGAGTCCATATGAAATACATTAAAGAACTGGATAAAGATTAAATATGGTAAATCTAAATCTATCTATCTATCTATCAAAACTTATCTTGTCTAGTCTACAAAAGAGTTGATGTTAGGTGATTGTGAAAAATAAAGACAGCTGTGAGAAAATTAATTAGATATTTTTTTACAGGAGTCTGAAAGGAGCAGTGATACACATTTTATGAGACGTAAAGAATGACAATCTATATAGGTGTCTCAGGAGTAAACGGGGTGGATGTAGGGTATACATTTATAAATATACATTTTACATGTCTGTCTTCAGTAATCATTTACACATCAACATCGGTGCCCCCCAAAATAAGGCGAAGGAGGCAGATCATGGGGGGAGACCCCAGTAGGCAATTAAAATGTTGTGATCGCGCTGATCAAGCCATTTAATGGGTTTAACACCCATGATCGGAGCTCACTCCGACTGTGAATGTTACACTGTAACTAACAGTGAGACATCATGTTTTATGATGCTAGCCCAGCTCCAAGTATCAGCTCTGCGTAAGATATATCGGACCCAGAGCCCTAAGAGGTTAAACCTACATCTATTATCAACCTTATATACTATTATTATTTTGTTTATTTTACAGTATGTTACTTAGGCACAAAATCATTTAACCATGAACCATACCACCTTCCTATTGATGCACTTATAATTCAGAAAAATGTGTTTGTTGCCAGTATTTTCTTATGGATATTTTTAGTCTCTGCTGTCTTCACAAAAAGTCGGAATCACAAAGGAGGTACAGAAAGCTTTAAAGAATAATATTAGCTACATATTATATTTCTGTACAATACAGATCAACATCAAGAGCCATTATTAAGTTCTGGAGATAAAATCATGGCTTTAGGTACTTAAACCCAGATAGAGAAGTATTAAAGGGGTTGTTACGAGTATTTAAGTTATCCCCTATCCACAAGATCAGGGTTAACTAGTTGATCAGTGAGGGTTTGACTGCTGGAACCACACTGACTACAACTGGACCCTCAGCTCTTCAGAGAAAGGGTTGAGAAGCAGTATAAGTGGCAGGCCCTGCCAATCCATTTCATTGTATGGGAATGATGGATATAGCTGAACACACCTCCCGGCTATCTCACCGTACCAATAGACAGTGAACGGACAAGAAGGACGCATGCTTATCCTGCTTTTCAGCATGCACAAATTAAAATGTCTTCAATCCTTTAAATACTTTATTAAAAAAATGAGGGCAGCCATGCTTGAATGTGAGCAGTGATTCATGCAGACACTTTAAGGGACTATTGTATGTTTCCCTAGAGATCCACTGTTGTTTGTCTAATAAGAAACTTGATGTGCCAGAAAAGAGTTATCAACATTTCGACAAGGCAGCTATTCCAGCCAATCATTAATTACAGCTGAACTGGAAAAATAAAAATGTTTGTAATTTGCTGCACCTTCTTCACAGAGGAAATACTACATAGTAGAGATACATGACATTTTGCATTGTTTGTAATGGAGTAGTTTTGCCTGTGGTCCAACTATTCTCTGTAATAAAAATGTTACTAACTGTATTATTGTTTCACAAAATTCTAACCATTGTTATCTAATGCGTAAAATGTTACTAATAAAGTATTTAGCTTGTTTCTCATGCTGCTGTAGTTATTAAAGTGATATTCATTTGTGTATTACAGACAAATGACATCTTTGTGCGTGGAAAATAATACAGTAAAATACATTGTTATCCTGGGATTCCAAGGCGCTCAAGGAAGAAATATTTTTTTGTCTATTGTCTTTATCCTCCTGTATTTATTAATTATTTTTGGAAATGGTCTCATCATCACCACTGTATCTTTAAAGTCAAACCTACAAAAACCAATGTACTATTTACTGGCTACCTTTTCAGGCCTTGAAATTTGCTATACCTCAGTCTTCATGCCTTGGATTATAACAAGTCTTTCAACTGGACTTCAGAAAATCTCATTACTTCAATGCGAGATCCAATTATATTTTTATGTTTCATTTGGAGTTTCAGAGCTTTTTCTTTTGGCTGTTATGGCTTTTGACAGGTATCAAGCTATTTGCAACCCATTTCACTATATGGAAGTAATGAGTCCCCATGTCTGTGCATACTTAGCACTTACTTGTTGGGTTGGTGGGTTTGTATTCAACCTTCCGCTTTCACTAATGCTTCAAAAGTTAGATTTTAGAGGAAACAGTGTTGTTAACCACTTCATGTGTGATGGACCAGCTGTTCTCCAATTATCATGTTCTGACACGACACATATGAATTTAATCTCATTTATACTAGCGCTACTTACAATGCTAACATCTTTAATTTTGACAATGTTGTCGTACATTTGGGTGATACACACTATTCTAAAGCTTCCCACACACACAGTGAAATCAAAGACTTTCTCCACCTGTTCATCTCATCTTACAGCTGCTGGCATGTACTACGGGACTCTGATTTTTATCTATGCTCGCCCACAATTTAACAATAGTTATGATATGAATAAAGTTGTTTCTGTGTTTTATACTATTATTGTTCCACTCTTGAATCCATTGATTTATAGTTTAAGAAACAAAGAGTTCAAGAAAGCTGTGAGAAAATTGACTATATAAATGATCTTTAGCAAATTGGTCATCCCCGATGATTCACTACCAGCACTTTGTAGGACACTACACATGTAGAGATATATTGGTTCTTAATTATTAACAATGAATATTGCGGCAAGGGTTGTCCCAATACTGGCCATTGCTCTGGCGCTTGCAAGAACACCCCTGATGTCTTCCCCTTTATAACGACTTTCATCACTGGAATCTTGTTGTGAGTATACTGCACACACACCATTTGTTTTTGGCCTTGCCGTTTCAGATTTACTCATGAGCAAGTCACAATCTGGTAACGATACGCGTGGGGTCTACCTTTCTCCCCCTCTCTGTGACCATGCCTTCATGCCTCACCCATATGTTTACACAGTGCTAGCCTGGGTATTGTATTATTTTGGCATCTTTTTGGCACACATGCACTTAGGTTATACTTGCATTTGTTACCTTGTTGTTTCACGCTCAGTGAGACCATGTTTCTGGTTCATACTTTTGTACTTACTTATTGTATGGTTCACATTTACTCTGACAGATTGAGAGAAGGAGTAAAGGGTCCATCACTCGCCCTTGGAAGTCATGTATACCCGGCTGGTGTACCTTTTTAAGTGTTTTTATTTGATTGTTATCCTGTTCTTTCATTGTGTGTTGTTATTATTTACAAATAAACTTCACATTACATTGTCAGTCCTGTGTATGCAGTCCACTGTTCACATTTTACTAATGTATGGCTTTTTGGGATGCGTGGATCTTTGGTCATTGCTTGATATTGGTAGTGCCTGTCCCCACTTTGGTTTTGTTGTTGCCTTGCAGTTGATTATCATTGATATTATTTTTACCCCATTGATACATTGGAGGAGGTGAATTAAGTATTTTTTTCCAGAATGCTGGGGTAATTTGAGCCAAATCCTTTCCATCTCATTCATCAAGGCTTTAAGACCTTCAACACTTTCGCCACTTATTTGACTAAGGGGGCATTACCTGTGTGTGTGAAGGATGGGCTGGGTCAGGTGAAAGGGGGGCTTGGTCAGGTGAAAAATGCCATGTGCCCAAAATATTACAACTCTGCGCACAGTTTAGACCAACTTAATAAAGGTGTAAAGTATAACACCACAATTTTAAACACTAGAATTTAACATCACAGCGATAAATCTGCCACTGCAAAAACTAAGTGTGGTCTGACTTTGCGCTGGCGGACCATTTATACATCTCCCCCATACTATCTCTTATTTAGCAAACTATTAATGCTCCAATTGAGGGCATTAACTCTAAGGTGAATGCCTAAGGTGTCAACCTTAGGTGCCACTGGCAAAATCCCTAGCAGCATTTAAATCCCTGCGGTCACGAGGGGGAGTATCATCACTGTGTGTTGAAGAGATTTAAATCCCACATGTGACTTTGCCAGAAGCAGGAGATTTTTAAAGCTTGGGTTTGGTTACTCAGCGAAAGCCATGTTATAATAGGTCTGCTTATCAATAAATATATCCCATTACATGGATTATATTTTATTATTTTGTTTCTGTAACTCTTTGCTCAAAAATTGAAGTGACACTAAAATGGCTATTTAACTCTTTCATGAATCACCAAAAAAAAGAGTCTTAAATCTAAGTGTTTTGGAGTGAGGGAGTAATTTACGTTGTTTTTCTCAATTATATGAAATACACACTATGGGGCTCATTTACTAAGGGCTCACTTTCGTTGGATTTCCCGAATTTTTCAGTTTTGCACCGAATTTCCGCCAGGATTTTGGCGCACGTGATCGAATTTTGGCGCAATCGCACCAGCTTTCACACGACACAAATCAGGGGCGTGGTCGTCGGACAACCTGATGGATTCAGAAAAAACGCGGAATTAAAAAAATTACAGGGATCGCGACAGGACTCACCTGGAATCACCTGACTTCCTGCAGGACTGCTATCTCAAAATTTAATATTACTCTTGGTACAGAACAGTTCAAAGCATCATAGATAACTATGGTGCTGTCAATCCAGGTCCTGGGGCAATGTTCATTTTTGGTAATATGGTCAGTAAAATGATAGATATTGTTTCATATGTTTGAAGTTTGAATAAAAATGTATTTTGAAGCTGTTGATCAATTAGTTGTTTTGTAGACATGGAGAGAATTCAGTAATTGTTTCATTTATACACAATGGGGCAGATTAACTTACCTGGTCCTGTTGCGATCCCCGAAATGCATTCTCCGACAAAGATGAAGTCCAGTGCGATTCTTCAAGATCATGCGTCCATTTTCCTGCATCTGTCGCCCCCGCCGAGGTCCACCAGAGTTCACCTTCTTCTTCCCGGTGCATGTGAGTGCATTGTCTTGCGACACAATTTGAATTGTAAATCCCGCGCTTAGTTCGAATCAGTCGACTTGTCCGTCGGCCACGCCGATTGTGCCAAAATCCTATTGCGTGCGCCAAAACCCCCACTTAAATGCGTCGCAAATCAGAAATAGTCGGGAAACCCAACCAAAATGTGCCATGTGGACCCTTAGTAAATGAGCCCCAATGCTTTTTACAGCTTATATATTGAGTGCAAATAAGCTATACATAGGGAGAAAGTCCAAAGTGTCTGTTTATGGGAAGCCATGTACACCCTTTTCCTCCAACACTAGGTCTCGGAAATCTTGCAACACTATGGGGCAGATTTATCAAGCTATCTAAAAGTCAGAATATTATTAGTTGCCCATGGCAACCAATTAGAGCCCAGCTTTAATTTCACCAGTGCTTATGAATATTTTAATGGAGAGGTGTGATTGGTTGCCATGGGCAATATTCTGACTTTTAGACGGCTTGATAATTCTGCCCCTATGTCTGGGGCAGGGGCAGGGGGATAGGCCACAGAATTTTAGCTACAAGAGTCATTATACGGCATGAGTAACCACTCCTTGGCTTTTGTCTGTTTTAATGTTTTGAAGGGAGTAAGGAGGAGCGCCCTGCACTTTCAATAGAAGTTAATTTTTGGTGAATATAATCCCAAGGAAGTTTATGCACTCTCTGCCATGTAATTGACCGATGCCTCAACTTGTATGGCCTATTGTGGCCTAACAGTATATCCTGGTGCCTGCTTACACTAGGGTAACTTGGAGCAGGCAGAGAAGGAACATGTCCTCTCTATGTAGCACAAGCTTCATTATCATGAGCAGCAACACTACCACAGCCACATACTTGTCCATTAATTCCCAGCTTCCTCATTTTAAAAAACCTACAGTACCATTTGCGTACCTAGTTGAACATGTTATAACTGCACTAGAATGTAGTAATGTTTAACACAATTAGGTCTAAGAAGAATTGTACACTGACACAAATACTTACAAGACCGGTAGTGAAAGTTAACACTGATGCAAATAGTTAGAACACTGTTAACGTAACACTGGATGTGCCGGACTTCAAACTATAATATTGGTCAATGATGCTAGAACTGCAAACTATAGTGTAACAACACCTATAAGATTTAGATGGAACTGCAAACTATTCTGCAACTGCATTTTTAAGATTTTGAAGGAACTATAAACTATATTTCCGATTTGTAACGATTTTCCCTGAATTGCCCCAGGATTTTGGCACACGTGATCGGATTGTGGAGCATCGGCGCCGGCATGCACGCAACGGAAATCGGGGGGGAGCGTGGCCGTACGAAAACCCGATGGATTTGGAAAAACTGCCGCATTTAAAAAAAAAAGTGTCACTTGCCACATGCTTACCTGCACCCACTATAGGACGGTTAACTTCAGTGCATTCTGATGAACTTCAGTGCATTCCGATGAACTTCAGCGCAGCAGCGACACCTGGTGGACGTCGGAGGAACTACCTTAGTGAATCCCGGCAGAACCCGAATCCTCCGCAGAGAACGCGCCGCTGGATCGCGAATGAACCGGATAAGTAAATCTGCTCCAGTGTCTTTAAGTTTTAATGGAGCTCAAAACTACACAGAGATTTTGCTTTAAGATATTGTTGGATGATGCTGGAAATGCTGTTAGTACTAGGTCTGGTCCTGATCTATGATTACCTGTCAGTAGATCAAATGTAGTTCTTCACAGTTTCCTAACAAAAAAGGGCAATTATTTCAGTTTTTCATCTGTCCCTTATTACAACAGCACCTGTCCCTACCTAAGTAACCTGAAAAAGGCGATTATTGGTATTTGAGAAGTCTCTACCAGTGTAGTGGTGTCTGGACATTTGACCCTACTCTTATACAGCAAAATAACATGTTCTGCTTGGCCAATCACAGCCATGCTAGAGGGCTTCAAGGGGCTAAGCAGAAAATTAACCAGCTTGGTGCTTTTTTCCAAAACATGGCCATGGCTGTTTTGCTTCAGTGGTTGTAGGTGCCAAATCCACCAAATTCTCTACAGACCCTAATTTGGTGCCCCACATCCACTCATCATTAGCAAAAAAGCAAAGAATGTAGTATACAAGACACCAGAAAGTAGAGGACATGAGAAGAAGTCCGGTTTCATGACAGAATGTTTTCACAAAGCCATATCACAAATAGAGGCTCCAGTAAGGGTTAGCTTTATTGTTGCAACTAAGATTTAGAAATCAGACCAATCCCTTACCAAGCACACTGACATACTGGTGTGTGTCCCCTTTGCCTTGATCTGATCTTTTTTTTGCTTCTTATGTTCTGGTTTTACAAAAAAAATGGCTTTTAAAATGATGCAAATTAGCCTGAGTTGCTCCGGGCTCCATAGGTGTTAATGAAGCCTGGAACTCCTCAAGCTCATTTGTATCGTTTTTAAAGCCCTTTTCTTCTTTAAAAAAGTGCATAAGAAGCTGAAAGAAGAGCAGATCCTGTCAGAAGGGACACACACGTGTATATCAGTATGTTTGATTTACAGTATTCAATCCTGGTGGTAGATTTCCTTTAATGACAGAGATTTTTCACGTAACATTCCTGACATTCTGTACCCAAGCTGCTCAAATGCTTTCCATGTTTGGTAGCATGAATCATTTGCTGATACATTCACTGATGCATTTACTCAACCCTGAGGATTTTCTCTGCTCAGAGCCTAACCACTAAGAAATGATGAACTAGCATGCCAGATATCTTGATTTGACCAATGCACATCAGAGTAGATTAGAGTATTACAAACTGAGCTCGAATTAATATTGTTAGCCAGTTCCAGATTTAATTTTTAAGAAAAACTTAAAGGGAATCTGTCAGCAGGTTTGACCATATAAATAAAATATAATTGTTAGGTAACTTACCTTTGTGTGTGTTGTAAGTAACAACTGGAGTACTCCAGTTCATTGGTGTGTGAGACATTACAGCACAGCCCCTCTACTTTACTATGAATTGCTGCTGTAGTTTTTGTTTTAATTCTACATCAGTAACTTGGGGTAGTGGAACTGTACTGTGTACAGTGAAGAGATCATACACAATAGTGTGCCAGAGTGCTCCAAGTCCAGCTTCAATCCTGGAGCATATATGTATTTTCACAGTCCTGCTGCTACTAACATGACACACAAAGGTATGGTTTCACACATTTTCAGGACTCCAAGCTAACATTGTCTGCAGCTTTATTTGTACAAAACTGATTAAAAAAGTTATTTACAATTTTAGTTATGTTACCCAGTAATACATCTGTGCTGCAATATAGATGTTTTTCAGTATATTGTATGACTTATGTTACCCCCTAGGATGATACTCTTTTATAAATGGTCAAAAAGTGTAAACATTTTTAAAAAATATATAAAAATTTAACCCCAATGCGCACCAGGACATTATAGCATGTCCCTGTGGGAAGTATCTTCTAACTATCTTATAAGTATCTTCTATAACGTCCTGCTTCTGGCACTGTCTCACAAATGGAGCTGGCACCAGACTGCGGCATGTAAGGGACTTCCCCCTTCCCCCTGTTCTTTGCAGTCAGGCCCCTTCCCACACTGGGACATTCTATAATGTCCCGCTTCTGGCACTGGTTCTTGGACGGAGCCGGCACCAGACCGCGTTGTGAGGGACTTACCCCTATGGATCGGAGTTCCCCGGGGCTGCCCAATATTCTTTGCAGTCAGGCCCCTTCCGGGTCTAACTGTAAACTATCTGTGCATGCGTCTGCATGCGCAGACAGTTTACACTGCTCTACAATGAATTAGAGCATTAGAACATTAGAATAAATAAAAAATAAATGAATAAAAATATAAGCCCCTAAAATGTCACTTTCCCACAAAAACACTTAATAAAGTATAGAAAACACAAAAGAAAAACCCACATATTTGGTATTGCCATGTCTGTAACAATCTGTGTAATAAAAAAGAATCCTTACTGGACCTGTACAGTAAATGCTGGGGAAAAAAATGCAAAAAAGTTCCAAAAAAATGATAATTTTAAATTAATACCTTTAAAAAAAATCCTTTTAAAAAGTGCTAAAAAAAGGTATGCACTCTAAATGAAGATCACAAAAAGAACAACTTAATAAGCCCTTAACCAGATTTGTCAGCCAAATAAATAACAGCATATGAAAAGATGGTGATGCTAAAATGAACAAGATTTTCTCCAAATTAGTTTTTATTCAGTAAAATTTAATAAAATACACAAAAACCCCATATATTTGATATCACTGCATCCGTGACAATTTGCCTAATAAAACAGAAAAGTTATTGGACCCGCACAGTGAACCTCATAAAAACAACTCCAAAAAACGCTCAAAAAACAGATAATTTTTAATTAATACCCTTTAAAAAATGCTCTATAAAGTGATAAAAAATGTTAATGCACTCTAAAATAAGACCACTAAAAAGAACAACTCTTCTTGCAAAAAAAGACCTTAACCAGAATTGTCAGCCGAAAAATAAAAAAGTTATGCATATGAAAAGATGGTGATGCTAAAATTAACAACATTTTTACCAAATTACTTTTTATTCAGTAAAAATGGGGTAAAAATTAAAAAATCTATATAAATGAGGTATTTTCGTAATCTTGGCAACCCATAGAGTAAAAATAATATACTATTTTTATGGTATGGTAAACGGCCCAAAAAAAAACCCCAAAAAAATCTTCCTACAAATTAAGGATTTTCATTTCCTCCACCAACAAAGAGTTAATAAAATCTCACCAATTAGCGATAGATGCCCCAAAATTATGTACCAAAAAAGTGCATCTTATGTGGCAAATAAATATGCTCCTATAGGTCCATATTAAAAAAAATAATTATTATAGCCTGTACAATTTGACAATGCAAATCTGCTCTGGATGGTGCCTCCTTACATTCTATGCCAGGTCGTGCGCCCATACAGCAGGATACCACCACTTATGGGGTATCACTGTACTCGGGAGAAATTGGTTATCAAACTTTGTTGATCCAGTTTTGATTTGATTCATTGCAAATGTTTAATTTTCCACCCAAAATGAATGTTTTGTCAAAAAATATTACAATTTGTAGACCATACGGGTTTCGGTGATTTTCCAAAAAATGTTAAAAGTGGCACCTAAATTCTGAACCTTATAACATTCTAGTAAAATATGTGGAATCTTTAAAAAACATGCCAACATTAAGCAGACATTTGGGAAATGTAAGTTGTGAATTTTATTTGGGTGCTATGATTATCTGCTTCAAAACTAGAGAATTTAGAACTTTGAAAATAAAGAATTTTTCCACATTTTTGCCAAATTTCATTTTTTTCATAACTAAACACAAAATATATTATCCAAATTCTCAAAATAATTTGAAGTACAATGTGTCACGAGAATCTCAAAATCCCCTCGATATCTTAAAGCGTTCCAAAGCTATAAGTACTTATAGTGAAACCGGGCAGATTTGAAAAATGGGGAGTCCTGGAGGTCAAAATAGGCCACCCCTTTTCCTTTGAAAACACATGCTAATAAATAAATAAGATACAATTGGCATCCTCAGGTCACCACTGTGGGTATAAAAGATCTTTTTTTAGAATTCCCTCTTGTATGCAAAAAAATGCCCATTCACCTACAATTTATTACTTCCATCTTAAAATTAACTGAAAAGAGTAACTTTTTTGCCTGAGATGAGTCACGCTGAGAGACTGGAGGGAGGTGTCACTGCAGATAATTCTATCATAGGATTTTTTTCACCTAGAACCATGCTTGGTAGCTCAATTTTCATTATTAGGTTGGAGTCCTGTGTGGTAGAACTGGAGATTTAGACAGGGGGTCATTTATCTCAGTCTTTTCTTTTTTTTCTATCTTATATTTGCACCAATTTGCACCACTTTACCACCAGCTGGCAAAGTTTGCTACAACATAATTTTCCAGTGTTTGCCCAATATATCTTAAGAACACAGATGTGAACACATAAAAAGTTCCAACTTTGCTGCAATCATGGTAAAAAGTTGAAATTTTCGCCACAAATAAACTCCTATCTTAGTAGGGGGTAGGAACAAGTCGTAGAGGAGTTGCAGAAGAATTTGCAACTTTTGTACAGTTTAAAAAAAAAGAAAAAGTCACAAAGAAAATAACAGACTCCCATGCCTGATATAAATCAAACAAGTCAAAACCCAGAAAAAAATAGACAGGGGCAAATGTCCTAAATATAAATGACCCCCATAATCTAGCATTGGCTCTGAATCTTCAGCCCGCATTCCTATCTAAATTTCTTTACTACCTATATTTCTAGTAACATGGAACAGAGAACTGATTCTACTCGGTATTTTCAAACTGAAATCTCTGTTTGTTTTTAGGCTAATTAGTGGGTACTTACCACTTTAAGTTGAGCATTCTTGTCCCAGTGATCGGGTTTACTGTGAAAGTGCCAATGCTATCAGCAGCAGGAGACAGCTTTTACATTGATCATGGTAGCTACAGAGAGAGACAGAAGGAAGAGGGTTCCCCCATGACACGATCATGGCCTGATCAAGCCGTCCATGCCTGCTAACTACAGAAGCCTACAAGGTTCCACCTGAGGTTGGGTCTAATAGACTGTCTGAGACAGTACAGTGTAGTACAGAAGTGTGTATTGTGTATGCAGTATACAATGCAATCTGTACCAGAGAAGGTTTTACAGAGAAGGTGTCTTTCCATAAATTTCATGGCAGATGGAGGAAATGAGGGATGATAAGTCCTGCCATTATCCTAATGTTATTCAGTCAGCTTTTGTTTAATTTTACCAAAAACATTTATCATTGATATCTGCATATTCTTGTTCCTTAAACTAAAAATAAATGGGCTAAGTAGTGGGGTGATGAATATTGTTATAACACTTACACGTTTATTTATCTCCAAATAGTGGGTTCCCTTTGGAATGATATAAATTACCATTGTTCCACCATAGCCGAGTGCCACGAGGAAAAGATGAGAGATACAAGTGGAAAATGTTTTGTGGCGTCCAGTCACAGATGGCATTCTGCAGATTGTGATGGTTATTATAAAGTAAGACCAAACCGTTATTAACAAAGAACCCAGAATCACAACGGTAAACATGAAAGAGTCAAATATATGGAGGAGAGCAGGGTCTGCACAGGCAAGTTTCTGAAGAGGTGACGAGTCACAGAAAAAGTGATTGATTGTATTTTCTTTACAATAGGGCAACAATGATTTAATGACCGCTGGAACTATAACTATTAGAAACCCTCCAACCCAAGATGCTGTAGACAGTGAAAAACATGTTTTCCAGTTCATAATTACTACATATTGGAATGGCTTACATATAGCAACATACCGATCATAGGACATTTCAGCTAGTAGGATAAAGTCTGTTGTACCTAATGCAAAAAACATGTAACACTGAACAAAGCAACCTGCAAATGAGATGCTCTTTTTATCTGACAACAATATACTCAGGACCTTAGGTATTACCACTGTAGAAATATTAAGTTCCAGAAATGAAATATTTGCAAGAAAAAAATACATTGGCAGGTGAAGACGTCTATCATAGAATGTTAAGAATATTATAATAAAATTGCCCAGTATTATTACAATGTAGACCATTAAAAATAAAATGAATAGAAATATTTCTAAGGAGTAGATTGGAGGGAAGGCAACAAAGACAAACTCCTTGACAGTGGTATGGTTTCTCATCCTGGCAACATAAAGTAAGCACTGAATTTATTCAAATAATATTTGAATTAATATTTTTATATATTCAAGCATTTTCCTTTAATGACAGAAAAAAAAACAGATATAATAAAAAAGTGAAGTACAAAAAGGTAAAATAGAGATTATAGAAATACTAATAACAAATGTTAATAATCAGTTGAAGCCTGACAATATTTTTGGAGAACTATCTTTCAAGACAAATCAGATAAAAATGAATGCTATAGCATGAGTAGTATATTTTACCTGTGTCAAAATGTGGACTGATAATCTTAATATTCTTATTAACCCTCTGAGAAACTTTCCACATGAGCCATTGGCAAACAAAAGGAAGCCCAGTACTCAACGAGCCAGATTTATCAAAATTAGTCCAAACCTTGAGTGTATTCAAGGTGCGGCAAATTATTGAATACTGGCGCAATGTCTTCATTTACCTGGAGCACCGTACACCGCTAGGAGAGTGTGCACCATCTTTTTTTTAGATGCACCTTTAACATTCATTGTGTGACACAATTCTGTAGAGTTGCTGTATTTAATGTGGTGCAAAGTCTGACTAAGAACTAACATACCCCTTTTGGTGCATATTTTTTCTGACTTGTTGGACACAACACAAAACTGGTGCAAACACTTCTTCAATACATGTACAAGCCCCAAAGACGTTCTTTCAAGTCAGACAGAAATTGGATCAGCCAGAATATCAGAACTAGCCCAATGTTTACATTGAGAGCAGCTTCCTACTATGTATTGCACTGTACTGCATGCTAAGCAAATGGGTTTCATGTCTCTCAATGCCTGTGGCTAGCTGGAGCCATATAAGGGACCCATATACCATGCCAACACAGAAGCTGCTGTTTGCTCTAGAAGTGAGCCCAAAGTTCCTCTTCTGTTATCCATTTAGAAGATTTGAAATTACCGGTATGCGCACAATCATATCGGCCATATGTCTTTGTGTTCCATAGAAGAGTTGCAAGACAGATGTAAGATACTAGATACATAAGAACATATTCTGCATGATTCTATTTTATAAATTAATTGCCTAAAGAAAATAATGTATTTTTCAAAGTTCTGATATTTGTTTTTTTTAATTTACTATGCAGCAAATAAAATAAGTGTAAATGCATGTGGGTATTTTTCTTTTTCATAGTAGTAATGCAGATCATATTCAACAGGAAAAATGCCAGGTAATGTTCTTATTTTATATTTTATAATTGCCCGGGGGACCTTTGCTTGCAAATCTCCTGATAATAGTTTGTAAGACAGAACGGTGGTTATTCTCTAAAGACATTAGTCTAATAGAAAGTTTAACCACTTCCCTACAGCTCAATGTTTACATAAATCCCAATCTGAACTTCACTGCAGGATCAAGGCCTACTAGAAAATTGTGTTTTGTTTTGTTTTTTTTTATCTATTCCATCACAATTGCATTTTTTCTGGCTACTTATTACATAAGGTGAAATTACAGTTCTTGAAAGTGCAAATATATATTTACATATAGATATATATATATATATATATATATATATATATATAGATAGATATATATATACACTCACCGGCCACTTTATTAGGTACACGGGTATTAGTAACAGGTTGCCTTCAGAACTGCCTTCAGAACTGCCTCAATTCTTCGTGGCATAGATTCAACAAGGTGCTGGAAGCATTCCTCAGAGATTTTGCTCCATATTGACATGATGGCATCACACAGTTGCCGCAGATTTGTCGGCTGCACATCCATGATGCGAATCTCCCGTTCCACCACATCCCAAAGATGCTCTATTGGATTGAGATCTGTTGACTGTTGAGGCCATTTGAGTACAGTGAACTCATTGTCATGTTCAAGAAACCAGTCTGAGATGATTCCAGCTTTATGACATGGCGCATTATCCTTCTGAAAGTAGCCATCAGATGTTGGGTACATTGTGGTCATAAAGGGATGGACATGGTCAGCAACAATACTCAGGTAGGCTGTGGCAAGTTAGTTGGATCTTGGCATGGAGCTGGCGCTCCGCTTCCAGGCGAGCTTTCGCAAATCCAAGCCCCTGTCTCTAGGCTACTCCCCAAACAGCACTTCTAAGAACCTTTTGTATAAGATCAAGTGTAGTAGCGTTCTTATAAGTTTGGGATATGGCGGGTGAGGGGAATGTAAACAGATGCGCAAGAAGCGCTGAAATAATATCGGTAAATGATAAAAGTTTGCCAGTATATTTTGTGGATTACACAGCAGGGTGGCGACAAAGTTAACAAGTTTGATGTGGAATGGCCTGTAATAGCTCTTGGGCGGTGTGCCTTTTATCGCCTAGGCTCAGCAGTTTGAGCACCGCCTGCTGTCGCTTAGCGACGGCACTGCTGCTGTGCCTAGAGCTACCGACTGATGGCGCCATGGCCACGGATGGTAATTCGGAGGAGGAGGAGGTGGAGGAGGGGTGGGAGGAGGAGGAGGTATAGTAGGCCTTTGAGACCTGGACCGAGGTAGGCCCCGCAATCCTCTGCGTCGGCAGTATATGACCAGTCCCAGGGTCAGACTCGGTCCCAGCCTGCACCAAGTTAAGTGTAGTAGCGTTCTTATAAGTTTGGGATATGGCGGGTGAGGGGAATGTAAACAGATGCGCAAGAAGCGCTGAAATAATATCCCTAAATGGTAAAAGTTTGCCAGTATATTTTGTGGATAACACAGCAGGGTGGCGACAAAGTTAACTACTTTGATGTGGAATCCATGAAAACAACCCAAATTTCTGCCTGACACACCTCGTTTGATAAGGGGACGATGTATGGAGGCAGCTATATGGACGACTTTTGGAGGTAGCAATGGAGACAACGTGTGGAGGCTGCTATGGAGACAATTTCATTTGGATAGTGCCTGTATGTGGCAGTCCAAAAAAGTTTTCAAACCAGAGGAGCAGGTAGGTGGCCCTCCAGAAAAATTAAATAGATTGAGTGCCTGTATGTGGCAGTCCAAAAAAGCTTTCAAACCAGAGGAGCAGGTAGGTGGCCCTCCAGAAAAATGAAATAGATTGAGTGCCTGTATGTGGCAGTCCAAAAAAGTTTTCAAACCAGAGGAGCAGGTAGGTGGCCCCCCAGAAAAATGAAATAGATTGAGTGCCTGTATGTGGCAGTCCAAAAAAGTTTTCAAACCAGAGGAGCAGGTAGGTGGCCCTCCAGAAAAATTGAATAGATTGAGTGCCTGTATGTGGCACTCCCAAAAATTGTTTAAAACAGAGGACCGGGTAGGTGGCCCTCCAGAAAAATTAAATGCATAAAGTACCATAGCTAGAGCCAGTGGGCCCTGTCAAAAAATAGCCAGTTTCCTCTGCTTTAGTGTACAAAGAGGAGGAGAAGGAGGAAAATGAGGAGGAGGAGGAGTGGATAAATTATTCAGGTTGAGCTTTCTTCACCTGGTGGAGATTGGAAATTATGAGAAATCCAGGCTTTATTCATCTTAATAAGCGTCAGCCTGTCAGCGCTGTCAGTCGACAGGCGTGTACGCTTATCGGTGATGATGCCACCAGTTGCACTGAAAACCCGCTCGGACAACACGCTAGCGGCAGGGCAGGCAAGAACCTCCAAGGCGTACAGCGCCAGTTCGTGCCACATGTCCAGCTTTGAAACCCAGTAGTTGTAGGGAGCTGTGTGATCATTTAGGACGATGGTATGGTCAGCTACGTACTCCCTCACCATCTTTCTGTAAAGATCAGCCCTACTCTGCCGAGACTGGGGACAGGTGACAGTGTCTTGCTGGGGTGACATAAAGCTGGCAAAAGCCTTGTAAAGCGTACCCTTGCCAGTGCTGGACAAGCTGCCTGCTCGCCTACTCTCCCTCGCTACTTGTCCCGCAGAACTACGCACTCTGCCGCTAGCGCTGTCAGAAGGGAAATACTGTTTCAGCTTGTGCACCAGGGCCTGCTGGTATTCATGCATTCTCACACTCCTTTCCTCTCCAGGGATGAGAGTGGAAAGATTTTGCTTGTACCGTGGGTCCAGGAGAGTGAATACCCAGTAATCGGTGCTGGAATAAATTCTTTGAATGCGAGGGTCACGGGATAGGCAGCCTAGCATGAAATCTGCCATATGCGCCAGAGTACCAACGCGTAAGAATTCACTCCCCTCACTGGCCTGACTGTCCATTTCCTCCTCCTCCAAATCCTCTTCTTCTGCCCATACACGCTGAACAGTGAAGGACTGAACAATGGTCCCCTCTTCTGTCTCGCCAACATTCTCCTCCTCTTCCTCCTCATCCTCCTCCACCTCCACCTCCTCCGATATGCGCTGAGAAACAGACCTAAGGGTGCTTTGGCTATCAACAAGGGAATCTTCTTCCCCCGTCTCTTGTGACGAGCGCAAAGCTTCCGACTTCATGCTGATCAGAGAGTTTTTCAACAGGCCAAGCAGCGGGATGGTGAGGCTGATGATGGCGGCATCGCCACTGACCATCTGTGTTGACTCCTCAAAGTTACTCAGCACCTGACAGATATCAGACATCCACGTCCACTCCTCATTGTAGACTTGAGGAAGCTGACTGACCTGACTACCAGTTCTGGTGGAAGTTGACATCTGGCAGTCTACAATCGCTCTGCGCTGCTGGTAAACTCTGGATAACATGGTTAATGTTGAATTCCACCTCGTGGGCACGTCGCACAACAGTCGGTGAGCGGGCAGTTGGAGGCGGCGCTGCGCTGCCCTGAGAGTGGCAGCATCTGTGCTGGACTTCCTGAAATGCGCACAGATGCGGCGCACCTTCGTGAGCAAATCAGACAGATTGGGGTATGTCTTGAGGAAACGCTGAACTATCAGATTTAACATATGGGCCAGGCATGGCACATGTGTCAGTCTGCCGAGTTGCAGAGCCGCCACCAGGTTACGCCCATTGTCACACACAACCATGCCTGGCTTCAGGTTCAGCGGTGCCAGCCACAGATCAGTCTGCGCCGTGATGCCCTGTAATAGTTCTTGGGCGGTGTGCCTTTTATCGCCTAGGCTCAGCAGTTTGAGCACCTCCTGCTGTCGCTTAGCGACGGCACTGCTGCTGTGCCTAGAGCTACCGACTGATGGCGCCATGCCCATGGATGGTAGTTCGGAGGAGGAGGTGGAGGAGGGGTGGGAGGAGGAGGAGGCATAGTAGGCCTGAAAGACCTGGACCGAGGTATGCCCCGCAATCCTCGGCGTCGGCAGTATATGACCAGCCGCAGGGTCAGACTCGGTCCCAGCCTCCACCAAGTTAACCCAATGTGCCGTCAGCGATATATAGTGGCCCTGCCCGGCAGCACTCGTCCACGTGTCCGTGGTCAGGTGGACCTTGTCAGAAACGGCGTTGGTCAGGGCACAGATGATGTTGTCTGACACGTGCTGGTGCAGGGCTGGGACGGCACATCGGGAAAAGTAGTGGCGGCTGGGGACCGAATACCGAGGGGCGGCCGCCGCCATGACGTTGCGAAAGGCCTCGGTCTCTACTAGCCTATAGGGCAGCATCTCCAGGCTAAGCAATCTGGAGATGTGGACATTAAGGGCTTGGGCGTGCGGGTGGGTTGCACTATATTTCAGTTTCCGCTCCAGCGTCTGGGGTATGGAGAGCTGAACGCTGGTGGATGCTGTGGAGGATCGTGGAGGCGACGATGGGGTTTTTGTGCCAGGGTCCTGGGCAGGGGGCTGACTATCAGCTGACACAGGGGAAGGAGCAGTGGTGTGCACGGCCGGAGGTGAACGGGCTTGGTGCCACTGAGTGGGGTGTTTAGCATTCATATGCCTGCGCATACTGGTGGTAGTTAAGCTAGTAGTGGTGGAACCCCTGCTGATCCTGGTTTGGCAAAGGTTGCACACCACAGTCCGTCGGTCATCCGGTGTTTCCTTAAAGAACCTCCAGACTTCTGAAAATCTAGCCCTCGCCGCGGGAGCCCTCGCCACGGGAGCTTCACTACGTGACACATTTGGCGCTGATGCACCTGCTCTGGCCCTGCCTCTCCGTCTGGCCCCACCACTGCCTCTTCCAACCTGTTCTGGTCGAGGACTCTCCTCCGTCTCAGAAGCACTGTGTTCACCCGGCCTATCAACCCAGCTTGGGTCTGTCACCTCATCATCCTCCGATCCCTCAGTCTGCTCCCCCCTCAGACTTCCTGCCCTGACAACAACTTCACCACTGTCTGACAACCGTGTCTCCTCATCGTCGGACACCTCTTTACACACTTCTTCCACTACGTCAAGAAGGTCATCATCACCCACAGACTGCGACTGGTGGAAAACCTGGGCATCGGAAAATTGCTCAGCAGCAACCGGACAAGTGGTTTGTGACTGTGGGAAGGGTCCAGAAAAAAGTTCCTCAGAGTATGCCGGTTCAAATGCCAAATTTTCATGGGAGGGGGCAGACTGGGGGGGAGGAGGCTGAGGTGCAGGAGCGGCGTCTCTCACACGGCTAGAGGAAGCGCACGACTGCGCGAAACGGCCCGTCGCCGTGAATGATGCCTTGTCACACCTCCCTGCCCACGGGTGTTTAATAAAAGAAGATTGACCTGGTGAGTGCCGCCTTCTTATTTCTACTTCTTCACGTTGTAACATTGTTCCCACATCTGGTTGAGCACCACCGTGACATCTTTGTTTCTATCCAGTGAAGCTATACATGCCCTTGCCTCCTCATCTGCACGTACGGGTTCAGTAGTGCCAACGGATTCCTCGCCCGGGTGGGATTGCCACCACCCCGCTACTTTGTTGTAAAATTAAAAAGAAACTGCCAGACTGTGCCTAATTGAAATCAAACCCCTAATAAATTTTCCCACTTTGGTGTTTGAGGTGGATATGTGTGTCACTAAGAGCTAAACACAACGGTAGCAAGTCCCCCTGCAAATTCCTCACAATATGGTACTAGCTGCACTACTAGTGCCAGCAAGCCCAGCCACAAGCAAACAAAAAAAAAAAAAGTATAACGTTATTGTAGCCCTAAGAAGGGCTGTTGGGTTCTTGTTGAATCACTCCTGCCTAACACTATTCTAATAGAACACCCTAATGCTTTCCCGGACCAGCAGCAGCTCTCTCCCTAGCGGCATCCAGACACAGAATGATCCGAGCAGCGCGGGCAGCGGCTAGTCTTTCCCAGGGTCACCTGATCTGGCCAGCCAACCACTGCTATCGACGTGTAAGGGTACCACGTCATGCTGGGTGGAGTGCAGAGTCTCCTGGCTTGTGATTGGCTCTGTTTCTGGCCGCCAAAAAGCAAAACGGCGGGAGCTGCCATTTTCTCGAGCGGGCGAAGTATTCGTCCGAGCAACGAGCAGTTTCGAGTACGCTAATGCTCGAACGAGCATCAAGCTCGGACGAGTATGTTCGCTCATCTCTAGTTGTAATGGGTGGCGATTTGAGTCACTGTTGCCTTTCTATCAGCTCGAACCAGTATGCCCATTCTCCTCTGACCTCTGGCATCAACAAGGCATCTCCGCCCACAGAACTGCCGCTCACTGGATGTTTTTTCTTTTTCGGACCATTCTCTGTAAACCCTAGAGATGGTTGTGCGTGAAAATCCCAGTAGATCAGCAGTTTCTGAAATACTCAGACCAGCCCTTCTGGCACCAACAACCATGCCACGTTCAAAGCCACTCAAATCACCTTTCTTCCCCATGCTTATGCTCGGTTTGAACTGCAGGAGATTGTCTTGACCATGTCTACATGCCTAAATGCACTGAGTTGCTGCCATGTGATTGGCTGATTAGAAATTAAGTGTTAACGAGCAGTTGCACAGGTGTACCTAATAAAGTGGCCGGTGAGTGTATATATATATATATATATATATATTCAAGAAAAAAATGAGACTGCACTCCAAGGTAAATGTGAAAAAACGAATGGGAGCTTTATTAGGATCCTGAACAGGGTCTGAAACGTTGCACTTGGGCTTATAAAGCTCTCATCCATTTTTTCACATTTACCTTGGAGTGCAGTCTCATTTTTTTCTTGGATATATTTATCTGGTGTGTCAAGACCAAGATATTGGGGTTTGCACCCACAAAGTTATTTGGCAATCTTGGTACTGCTGGACTTTTCAAATGTTATATATATATTGTGGGAGATTTGGCCCAGTAGAGACCGTGGTAGCGGGGTGCTGTGATGCAGTTCAAGACAGTGACACCAAAGTACAGTCCAAAACAGGTCTCGCCTGCGTTTATTGTAGCAGCAAAATAAAACAGCCTTTACATTCAGACATTAAATAAACAAAAATCCTACCCGTCAGGGTGCTAACTATACAGGTGTTCACTAACTCACCACTATACAAAATCACTTGGCTGCTCCAGGCACAGAGGTCAGGGCTGCGTGCTCTCCAGCCTCCTTCCAGAGAGACAACACTTCCAGCTCTGCTGAGCGGTTTAAAAAAAAGACTGATTGGGCTGCTCCCATCACCTGTGTCCAAGGTGCTGGACACCCAACCTCAGCACTAAGGCCTTGCATAATAGCAAAACCTAGGGGAAACATACCGCCCATCCACAGTTAACCCCTTCAGTGTCTCACATACCCTCCCCCTCTGTTTGACCCTGTGGGGGCGAACACTTTTGGCCATCAGGCAGTGGGTACGAGACAGGGCATCGGCATTCCCATGCAGCTTTCCTGCTCGATGTTCTACCGTGAACTTGAAATTTTGTAACATTAGGAACCACCTTGTGACCCTGGCGTTCCTCTCTTTGGCCTGACTCATCCAGGTGAGGGGAGAGTGATCGGTCACCAGTGTAAACTGTCGCCCTATCAAGTAATACCTCAGGGATTCCAGAGCCCACTTTATCGCCAAGCACTCCCTCTCAACTATGCTATAGTTCTTCTCAGGGGGTGTGAGCTTGCGGCTCAGGAATGTCACGGGATGTTCCTCACCCTCCACTACTTGGGACAGGACAGCCCCTAAGCCCACGTCCGAAGCGTCAGTCTGCACAATAAAGGTCTTGGTGAAGTCAGGGGTGATCAGTACCGGTCCCTCGCACAAAACTGTCTTAAGTCGCTGAAACGCCCCCTCAGCCTCTTCACTCCACTTTACCATCACCGCCTTGCTACCCTTGGTCAGGTTAGTCAGGGGTGCCACTATGGTAGCAAAATCGGGGATAAATCGGCGATAATAGCCCACTATGCCTAGGAAAGCCCTCACTTGCTTCTTGCTCATAGGTCGTGGCCACTGCTGGATCGCCTCCACTTATTTACTTGGGGTTTGATGACACCTCGCCCAATACGGTACCCCAGGTAACGGGCCTCTTCCAGACCCAGTGCACATTTTTGGGGGTTCGCTGTCAACCCTGCTGCCCTCAGGGAGTCTACCACTGCTTGCACCTTGGCCCGGTGACTCTCCCAATCATTACTAAAGACTATGATGTCATCCAGGTAGGCCGAGGCATATCTCCGGTGAAGTTTTAGCACGAGATCCATTAACCTCTGGAATGTGGCGGGAGCCCCATGTAGCCCAAAGGGGAGTACCACGTACTGAAAAAGCCCATCAGGAGTAACAAAAGCGCTCTTCTCTTTGGCCCTGTCAGTAAGGGGTACCTGCCAATACCCTTTCGTCAGGTCAAGGGTGGAGAAGAATCTAGCCTTTCCCAGTCGTTCTATCAACTCGTCAACCCTGGGCATGGGATAAGAATCAAATTTGGACACCTCGTTCAACTTCCTAAAGTCATTGCAGAACCGTAGGGAACCATCAGGTTTGGGAATCAACACAATAGGACTCGACCAGTCACTTTTAGACTCCTCGATAACCCCCAGGTCTAACATCTGCCTGACTTCTTCGGATATGGCAAGCCGGCGCGCTTCAGGGACCCGGTAGGGTTTTTGGTGTACCCGGATGTGGGGTTCGGTTATGATATCATGCTTGATGACTGAAGTACATCCCGGTAACGTAGAGAACACATCCACATTTCGGAGCACAAACTCCTTCGCTTCCTGAATCTGGGCCCTGGAGAGGGACTCCGAGATCCGTACTTCAGGCACCTTGGCATCGGGTACACCTACCTCCGGTGTCCCCTTCTTGGGGACGGACGCTTTTTCTACTCCCACGGCCATCAGGGACTCTCTTTCCCTCCATGGCTTTAGGAGGTTCACGTGGTATATCTGTTCGGGTTTCCTCCTCCCCGGCTGAGATACCTTGTAGGTTACCTCCCCTACTTTCTCCATGACCTCATATGGTCCTTGTCATTTTGCCAAGAACTTGCTCTCAACGGTGGGCACCAGAACTAGCACTCTGACGCCTGGGTTAAAGGTCCTGAGTCTGGCTGACCTATTGTAGACCCTAGACTGGGCCTCTTGTGCCCTTGTCATGTGCTCCTTTACAAGGGGCATTACCGCCGCTATGCGGTCCTGCATAAGGGAGACGTGTTCTATCACACTACGGTGGGGGGTCCTCTCCTGTTCCCAGGTCTCCTTGGCTATATCCAAAAGCGCACGTGGGGAATGGCCATATAACAGCTCAAAGGGTGAGAAACCCGTGGAGGACTGGGGAACTTCACGTATGGCAAACATCAAATAGGGCAACAAACAATCCCAGTCCTTCCCATCCTTGCTGACCACTCTCTTTAGCATCCCCTTCAAGGTCTTGTTAAACCTCTCGACTAGGCCATCTGTCTGAGGATGATACACAGAGGTGCGGAGCTGTTTAACTTGCAGTAACTTACACATCTCCTTCATTACCCTAGACATGAATGGGGTACCCTGGTCAGTCAAGATTTCCTTGGGGAGGCCTGTGCGTGAGAATACCTGGAACAGCTCCCTAGCAATATTTTTGGAGGAGGTGTTCCTTAATGGAATCGCCTCCGGATACCGCGTAGCATAGTCCAGGATAACCAGGATGTATTGGTGCCCCCTTGAGGATTTGACTATGGGGCCAACCAGATCCATTGCAATCCGTTCAAATGGCACCTCTATGATTGGTAGCGGGACCAAAGGACTCCTGAAGTGGGACACCAGGGCAGTAAGTTGACACTCAGGGCAGGAGCTACAATACCGGTTTACCTCCTCCCACACCCCGGGCCAGAAAAATCTCTGCAGGATCCTCTCCCGGGTCTTCTCAGCACCTAAGTGCCCTCCCAGCACATGTTTGTGTGCCAACTCTAGCACCAGCCTACGGTGAGATTGGGGTACTACAAGTTGCTCAACCTCCTCACCCCGTATCTGGTCGACCCTGTACAACAGCTCCCCAACAATCACCATTCGGGGGCATATTTTGTCAGCCCCTGGTATTTGGAGTACCCCATTTATCACCTTAACATTCTCCCGTGCTTTAAACAAGGTAGGGTCCTGTAGCTGTGCAGCCCCAAAATTCTCACAGGAAAACTCAAGGTCCGGCATGTCGGCCACCTCCTTGTGGCCCTCGACCTCACCAGCTAGGACCTCTAGGGGAGAGAATTCATCACATGGGGTCACCCCTACTGCTGGTGTGGGTACATCGGCCTCAAAGGGTTCAGGGGCCAAGGCCGGACATACCTGACGTCCATTATCTGCAACAGCACCTGAGGTGGGTCTTCGTCTCCAGAGGTCCCAAAACACCGGTAAGTCTCTGCCGATAATAGCCTCATGAAACAGGGTCCCCACCACCCCCACTTCATGGGTAATAGTACCACAAGGTGTATGTAGGTTGATGACAGCAGTGGGATATTCGCGAGTGTCCCCATGTATACACAACACTCCCACTTTACGCCCACTGTACAGTCCAGGATCAACCAAAGTTCCCCGCACCAGGGTAACCAGACTCCCTGAGTCTAGCAAGGCTTCCACCGTGTGACCCCCGATTGTGACCATACACACTTGGGGTTCTGCATCCGTGACTGACTCGGCAGCCAGAACAGTCCGGGCAAACAGTGACATTCGCCGGGTCTGGTTGCAGTCCATTGGCTCCACTGACAGGGGACAGTTGGCAGCAATATGGCCCATTTCATGACATCGCCAGCACTGGATACGGCTATGTCCTCTGTCATGAGCCTCACTGGGTTTCAGTGTATCCAAGCCCCCCAGTGTACCCCCTCCCAACCTGACCTGTTTCCCTTTTCCTGCAGTAGCAGTCCTACCAGATGGTTTAATGGCCTTGTCACTGGCACTGCTTCGTGTGGGAGGGATAAGTAGAAGATCCTCCGTAGCCCGATATCTCTCTACTAGGGACACGAGTTCCTCAGCATTTGTGGGACCGACCTGTCCAACCCACCGCTGGAGCCGAGAGGGCAGAGAACGGGTGAACTTGTCAAGAACCACTCTCTCGACCATCTGTGCTGGGGTGCAGTCATCGGGTTGTAGCCACTTCCGGACAAGATGGATCAGGTCATGCATTTGGGAGCGTGGGGGTAGTTTTTCAGAGTATGCCCACTGGTGGACCCGGCTGGAACGAACTTGAACGGTGACCCCCAAGACGAGCCAGAATCTCCGCCTTTAGCTGGGGGTACTCACGGGCCTCCGTTTCACTCAGGTCGTAGTAGGCCTTCTGCGATTCGCCTGTCAGGAACGGCGCCAGGACATCTGCCCACTGCTCAGCTGGTAACTCCTCTCGCTCAGCTACTCGCTCGAACACAGTGAGATAAGCCTCCACGTCGTCGGTCGCCGTCATCTTTTGTAAAGCCTTCTGCACTGCAGCCCGTGCGGAATGCTGGACAACCGGGTACCCTTGCAAACCAGTATGGGACCCCTCAGTAGTCGTCGCTTGCGGTGCTGCCATAATGCCAGAAAACTTTTCCATCATCAGCTGGAACATGGCTCGGGACTCTTCCTGCTGTTGCTGTAGCATGGCTCGGGACTCTGCCTGCTGTTGCTGGAGCATGGCTTGCTGCTGTCGGGACCTCTCCTCCTGCTGCTGGAGCATGGCTTGCTGCTGGCGGGACCGCTCCTCCTGCTGCTGGAGCATGGCTTGCTGCAGCTGTCGATTAGCCTGGGATTCTTCCTGCTGCTGGCGGGACCTCTCCTCCTGCTGCTGGAGCATGGCCTGCTGCTGCTGCCGATTAGCTCTGGCCTCCTATTGCAGGTATTTAGTAAAGTCCTCCATCTTGGCTGTATCCTGCAATTTGCCTGCTGCTTTCACCCAGGCCATGCAATGTTGCAGGATGTAGCGAGCCTTTCAGGTGTGTGTCTTTTGAACTGCCCGCATCCTCCACCATATGTGGGAGATTTGGCCCAGTAGAGACCATGGTAGCGGGGTGCTGTGATGCAGTTCAAGACAGTGACACCAAAGTACTGTCCAAAACAGGTCTCGCCTGCGTTTATTGTAGCAGCAAAATAAAACAGCCTTTACATTCAGACATTAAATAAACAAAAATCCTACCCGTCAGGGTGCTAACTATACAGGTGTTCACTAACTCACCACTATACAAAATCACTTGGCTGCTCCAGGCACAGAGGTCAGGGCTGCGTGCTCTCCAGCCTCCTTCCAGAGAGACAACACTTCCAGCTCTGCTGAGCAGTTTAAAAAAAAGACTGATTGGGCTGCTCCCATCACCTGTGTCCAAGGTGCTGGACACCCAACCTCAGCACTAAGGCCTTGCATAATAGCAAAACCTAGGGGAAACATACCGCCCATCCACAGTTAACCCCTTCAGTGTCTCACAATATATACATATACGGTATATATATACCTTCAATCTCCCAATAATTTAGATGCAACACATGCCGTCATTAAATCGACACCAGTCCTAGGCTATCGTACTGTAGACTTAATTTATTGCATGTGCAAGTTTTCTGGCAAAGATTATAGAGAATGTGGCTGACCAATGCATCCCTATTAGAGATGAGCGAACATACTCGTCCGAGCTTGATGCTCGTTCGAGCATTAGCGTACTCGAAACTGCTCGTTGCTCGGACGAATACTTTGCCCGCTCGAGAAAATGGCATCTCCCGCCGTTTTGCTTTTTGGCGGCCAGAAACAGAGCTAATCACAAGCCAAGAGACTCTGCACTCCACCCAGCATGACATGGTTCCCTTACACGTCGATAGCAGTGGTTGGCTGGCCTGATCAGGTGACCCTGGAATAGACTAGCCCCTGACTGCGCTGCTCGGATCATTCTGTGTCTGGATGCCGCTAGGGAGAGAGCTGCTGCTGGTCAGGGAAAGCGTTAGGCTGTTCTATTAGAATAGTGTTAGGCAGGAGTGATTCTACAAGAACCCAACAGCCCTTCTTAGGGCTACAATAACGTTATACTTTTTTTTTTTTTATTTGCTTGTGGCTGGGCTTGCTGGCACTAGTAGTGCAGCTAGTACCATATTGTGAGGAATTTGCAGGGAGACCTGCGACCGTTGTGTTTAGCTCTTAGTGACACGCATATCCACCTCAAACACCAAAGTGGGACAATTTATTAGGGGTTTGAGTAGAATTAGGCAGAGTCTGCTGATTTATTTATTTTTTACCTTTATTTCATTTTATAGCTCAAACTCATCTTGCAAAGCAGTGTGCTCTCATTGTAGGCTACAAAATAGCCATAGGAGAACCCCAACGGCTTACTTAGGCCTACAATAGCGTTATATTTTCCTTTTTTTTGTTTGCTTGTGGCTGGGCTTGCTGGCACTAGTAGTTCAGCTAGTACCATACTGTGAGGAATTTGCTGGGAGACCTGCGACCGTTGTGTTTAGCTCTTAGTGACACGCATATCCACCTCAAACACCAAAGTGGGACAATTTATTAGGGGTTTGAGTAGAATTAGGCAGAGTCTGCTGATTTAATATTTTTTTTTTATCTTTATTTCATTTTAAACTCAAACTCATCTTGCAAAGCAGTGTGCTATCATTGTAGGCTACAAAATAGCCATAGGAGAACCCCAACGGCTTACTTAGGCCTACAATAGCGTTATATTTTCCTTTTTTTTGTTTGCTTGTGGCTGGGCTTGCTGGCACTAGTAGTGCAGCTAGTACCATACTGTGAGGAATTTGCTGGGAAACCTGCGACCGTTGTGTTTAGCTCTTAGTGACACGCATATCCACCTCAAACACCAAAGTGGGACAATTTATTAGGGGTTTGAGTAGAATTAGGCAGAGTCTGTTGATTTATTTATTTTTTTTTACCTTTATTTCATTTTATAGCTCAAACTCATCTTGCAAAGCACAAAATCCAGTTGTGTGCTGTCAGTGTAGGTTAGAAACTAGCCATAGCAATAGGATAGCATCGTTTTGTTAAAAAAAATAAAAAAATAAAAAAAAATAAACACAAATTTTTTTTTTTTTTCAAGTTTACACTTTAATTTGGAAAATGTTTAATCCGAGGGCTAGGGGTAGAGGACGAGGGCGTGGACGTGGGCGTCCAACTACTGCAGGGGTCAGAGGCCGTGGTCCTGGGCGGGGTGAGACACCACCTGCTGATGGGGGATCATGGGAACGCCGCAGAGGTACACTCCCTAGGTTCATCATGTCTCAAGTTACTGGGACTCGTGGCAGAGCACTGTTGAGGCCAGAACAGTGCGAAGAGGTGATGTCGTGGATTGCGGACAATGCTTCTAGCCATTTGTCCACCAGTCAGTCTTCCACGCAGTCCACTCATGTCACCGAAATCGGCACTCCTAAAGCTCCTCCACCTCAGCCTCCTTCCCCCCCAGTCTGCCTCCTCCCACCAAAATTTGGCATTTGAACCGGCATACTCTGAGGAACTGTTTTCTGGACCCTTCCCACAGTCACAAACCACTTGTCCTGCTGCTGCTAAGCTATTTTCCGATGCCCAGGTTTTCCACCAGTCGCAGTCTGTGGGTGATGATGACATTATTCACGTAGTGGAAGAAGTGTGTAAAGAGGTGTCGGACGATGAGGAGACACAGTTGTCAGACAGTGGTCAAGTTGTTGTCAGGGCAGGAAGTCCGAGGGGGGAGCAGACTGAGGGATCGGAGGATGATGAGGTGACAGACCCAAGCTGGGTTGATAGGCCGGGTGAACACAGTGCTTCTGAGACGGAGGCGAGTCCTATAGCAGAACAGGTTGGAAGAGGCAGTGGTGGGGCCAGACGGAGAGGCAGGGCCAGAGCTGGTGCATCAGCGCCAAATGTTGCCCGTAGTCAAGCTCCTGTGGCGAGGGCTAGATTTTCAGAAGTCTGGAGGTTCTTTAAGGAAACACCGGATGACCGACGGACTGTGGTGTGCAACCTTTGCCAAACCAGGATCAGCAGGGCTTCCACCACTACTAGCTTAACTACCACCAGTATGCGCAGGGAACACCACTGCTCCTTCCCCTGTGTCATCTGCTAGTCAGCCCCCTGCCCAGGACCACAGCCCAAACACCTCCCGTGCGAAAACCCCATCTTCGCCTCCACGATCCTCCACAGCATCCACCAGCGTTCAGCTCTCCATACCCCAGACGCTGGAGCGCAAAAGGAGGTATAGTGCAACCCACCCACACGCCCAAGCCCTCAACGTCCACATCTCCAAGTTGCTTAGCCTGGAGATGCTGCCCTATAGGCTGGTAGAGACCGAGGCCTTTCGAAACCTCATAGCGGCGGCCGCCCCTCGATATTCGGTCCCCAGCCGCCACTACTTTTCCCGATGTGCCGTCCCAGCCCTGCACAAGCACGTGTCAGAGAACATCCTCCGTGCCCTGACCAACACCGTTTCTGACAATGTCCACCTGACCACGGACACGTGGACGAGTGCTGCCGGGCAGGGCCACTATATATCGCTGATGGCACATTGGGTTAACTTGGTTTAAGCTAGGACCGAGTCTGACCCTGGGGCTGGTCATATACTGCCGACGCCGAGGATTGCGGGGCCTACCTCGGTCCAGGTCTCAAAGGCCTACTATGCCTCCTCCTCCTCCCACCCCTCCTCCACCTCCTCCTCTTAATTACCATCCGTGGGCATGGTGCCATCAGTCGGTAGCTCTAGGCACAGCAGCAGTGCCATCGCTAAGCGACAGCAGGCGGTGCTCAAACTGCTGAGCCTAGGCGATAAAAGGCACACCGCCCAAGAGTTATTACAGGGCATCACGGCGCAGACTGATCTGTGGCTGGCACCGCTGAACCTGAAGCCAGGCATGGTTGTGTGTGACAACGGCCGTAACCTGGTGGCGGCTCTGCAACTCGGCAGACTGACACATGTGCCATGCCTGGCCCATGTGTTAAATCTCATAGTTCAGCGTTTCCTCAAGACATACCCCAATCTGTCTGATTTGCTCACGAAGGTGTGCCGCATCTGTGCGCATTTCAGGAAGTCCAGCACAGATGCTGCCACTCTCAGGGCAGCGCAGCGCCGCCTCCAGCTGCCCGCTCACCGACTGTTGTGCGACGTGCCCACGAGGTGGAATTCAACACTAACCATGTTATCCAGAGTTTACCAGCAGCGCAGAGCGATTGTAGACTGCCAGATGTCAACTTCCACCAGAACTGGTAGTCAGGTCAGTCAGCTTCCTCAAGTCTACAATGAAGAGTGGACGTGGATGTCTGATATCTGTCAGGTGCTGAGTAACTTTGAGGAGTCAACACAGATGGTCAGTGGTGATGCCGCCATCATCAGCCTCACCATCCCGCTGCTTGGCCTGTTGAAAAACTCTCTGGTCAGCATGAAGTCGGAAGCTTTGCGCTCGTCACAAGAGATGGGGGAAGAAGATTCCCTTGTTGATAGCCAAAGCACCCTTAGGTCTGTTTCTCAGCGCATATCGGAGGAGGTGGAGGAGGATGAGGAGGAAGAGGAGGAGAATGTTGGCGAGACAGAAGAGGGGACCATTGTTCAGTCCTTCACGGTTCAGCGTGTATGGGCAGAAGAAGAGGAGTTGGAGGAGGAGGAAATGGAAAGTCAGGCCAGTGAGGGGAGTGAATTCTTGCGCATTGGGACTCTGGCGCATATGGCAGATTTCATGCTAAGCTGCCTATCCCGTGACCCTCGCGTTCAAAGAATTTATTCCAGCACCGATTACTGGGTATTCACTCTCCTGGACCCACGGTACAAGCAAAATCTTTCCACTCTCATCCCTGGAGAGGAAAGGAGTGTGAGAATGCATGAATACCAGCAGGCCCTGGTGCACAAGCTGAAACAGTATTTCCCTTCTGACAGCGCTAGCGGCAGAGGGCGTACTTCTGCGGGACAAGTAGCGAGGGAGAGTAGGCGACCAGGCAGCTTGTCCAGCACTGGCAGGGGTACGCTTTACAAGGCCTTTGCCAGTTTTATGTCACCCCAGCAAGACACTGTCACCTGTCCCCAGTCTCGGCAGAGTAGGGCTGAACTTTACAGAAAGATGGTGAGGGAGCACGTAGCTGACCATACCATCGTCCTAAATGATCACACAGCTCCCTACAACTACTGGGTTTCAAAGCTGGACATGTGGCACGAACTGGCGCTGTACGCCTTGGAGGTTCTTGCCTGCCCTGCCGCTAGCGTGTTGTCCGAGCGGGTTTTCAGTGCAGCTGGTGGCATCATCACCGATAAGCGTACACGCCTGTCGACTGACACCGCTGACAGGCTGACGCATATCAAGATGAATAAAGCCTGGATTTCTCCGCATTTCCATTCTCCACCAGGTGAAAGAAGCTGAACCTGAATAATGTATGCACTCATCCTCCTCATTGTCCTCCTTCTCCTCCTCTTTGTACACTAAAGCAGAGGAAACTGGCTATTTTTTTGCCAGGGCCAACTGGCTCTGGCTATAGTACTCTATATATTTAATTTTTCTGGAGGGCCAACTACCCTGTCCTCTGTTTTAAACAATTTTTGGGAGTGCCACATACAGGCACTCAATCTATGTAATTTTTTTGGAGGACCAGCTACCTGCTCCTCTGGTTTGAAAACTTTTTTGGACTGCCACATACAGGCACTCAATTTATTTAATCTTTTTGGAGGACCAGCTACCTGCTCCTCTGGTTTGAAAACTTTTTTGGACTGCCACATACAGGCACTCAATCTATGTAATTTTTCTGGAGGACCAGCTACCTGCTCCTCTGGTTTGAAAACTTTTTTGGACTGCCACATACAGGCACTATCCAAATGAAATTGTCTCCATAGCAGCCTCCACACGTCGTCTTTTTAGTTGGCTCCACACGTTGTCTCCATTGCTACCTCCACACGTCATCGCCATAGCTGCCTCCAAAAGTAGTCCATATAGCTGCCTCCATACATGGTCCCCTTATCAAACGAGCTGTGTCAGGCAGAATTTTGGATTGGCTTCCATGTTAACTTTGTCGCCACCCTGCTGTGTAATCCACAAAATATACTGGCAAACTTTTATCATTTACCAATATTATTTCAGCGCTTCTTGCGCATCTGTTTACATTCCCCTCACCCGCCAGAACCCAAACTTATAAGAACGCTACTACACTTGATCTTATACAAAAGGTTCTTAGAAGTGCTGTTTGGGGAGTAGCCTAGAGACAGGGGCTTGGATTGGCGAAAGCTCGCCTGGCAGCGGAGCGCCAGCTCCATCCCAAGATCCAACTAACATAGTTTTAACTGCAGCACCTTTAATCTACTACTAGTTCACTTCCTCCATACATGGTCCCCTTATCAAACGAGCTGTGTCAGTCAGAATTTTGGGTTGTTTTCATGGCTTCCTCATCAAACTTGTTAACTTTGTCGCCACCCTGCTGTGTAATCCACAAAATATACTGGCAAACTTTTATCATTTACCGATATTATTTGAGCGCTTCTTGCTCACCTCCTTTGGTTCCTCTCTGCCACCCATTGGTTTGAAGCCTGAGTCCATTTGGGGTATGTTGCCAAGACACTCTCTAGCCTGCCGCTGCTGCCGCTGCCTCTGCATAGTCCCCTATAGTGTCAGGGTCAATTATTGGATGTTTTAGATGCTATCTAGCCTCATTCGGTCACTCTGTCATTGCCATGCTGTTGTCCATACTTTTGGCATAATGGTGCGATTAAGCAGCTTCAGAGGCATCCATGCATGCTGCCCCTGCTGTTTCCTGTCCATTTCCGTGGTGTTTCCATCCTTTTCTGAGGTTCCCAGGTGCTTGGCCAAGCTTCCCTGTGCAGATCCTTGGTCCCCTTGAAAAATGCTCGAGTCTCCCATTGACTTCAATGGGGCTCGTTATTCGAGACGAGCACTCGAGCATCGGGAAAAGTTCGTCTCGAATAACGAGTACCCGAGCATTTTAGTGCTCGCTCATCTCTAATCCCTATCCTTCTCTGTCTAGCAGTACCCACTTTTTTAGAAAAGTGTCATGCCTTGTTAAAAAGATTCAAAAATATTTGTGACACCTTGCGCACCAGAACACTGGCATACTGTCACGAGTGTCCCTGCGATCCATGTTGCGGATCGCGGGTGCTACGCTGTGCTGCCCTGCTAGCCTCGCCTGTACTTACCTGTCCCGGCTCCTGATGGCTCCAGTCCCTGGCTCCGGTCCCGCTCCTGACTAGGCCGCACGTGTCCCTGCTCTCTAGAATTTAAAAGGACAGCATTCTCCTTATTGGCGTTGGCATCCCTGCTCTGCTATATAGCCTGGCTACACCCAGCATCCCCTGCCGGATCTTCAGGTCATTCTGCTGAAGAGAATGCCTCCCTGAGCATGTCCAGACTCCTCTGTGTTCCTCTGGTGTTCCCGCAGTCCAGTACTCCTGTGGCGGTCCTGTACTTCTGTGGTGGTCCTGTAATCCTGTGGTGGTTCTGTAATCCTGTGGCGGTCTGGTATCCTAGTGGTCATTTCGTGGTCCTGCCTGCCCTGTGTCCCTACCTTGGCTGCCACCCCGGGCCTAGTCGCACCCGTGGAGCGACCTGGTGGCTCCCCGCTGCAGCAAGACCATCCGGCCATGGACTCCGCCAAGGTCATGATGTCTGCAAAAGCCATGGACAGTGTCAAGGATCTGTACCAGCTTCTGGGTGACCTTCCCAGCAGTATTGCCCAGCAGTCCCAAGAGATTGCTGCGCAAAAATAACTCTTGGACAAACTCGCTGCCACACTGAGGATTATTGCCTCCCAGCAGCAGTCTTCTGACACTCCTCCTGTTGCTTCTGTCACCCAGCCATGTTTTTCAGCAGCGAACTCTGGACCAGATTTTTTTATGCCTAACAAATTTGATGGCAGCCCCAATTTTTGCAGGAGCTTTGTTGCCCAATGCTCGCTGTACATCAAACTGATGTCCTCCCAGTCCATCCCCGAACGCACTAAGTTGGCATTTGTTTTTTCTTTGTTCACTGGAGAGCCACTGGACTGGGCTACTCCTCTATGGGATAGTGGTGACCCAGACATGGTTACCCATACCAACTTCCTGGCAAAAATCCAGTCCAGGTTTGAACCACCTCAAGTTCGGCTACCTCGCCTGTCCTGCTTGGTCCCGATGTCCCCAGTGTCTCCTCCGCAGCTTCCCAGAGCTGATCCAGCAGGGCCTCAGCCTCCACAGCTTGCCAGTGCTGCCCCAGTTTCCGCAGCTTGCCAGTGCTGCTCCAGTGGCGCCCCAGCCTCCACAGCTTGCCAGTGCTACTCCAGTGGTGCCCCAGCTTCCGCAGCTTGCTAGTGCTGCTCCGGCTTTTCCAGAGGCCGCTCTGGTGACTCTGCAGCTTCCCACGCCTGCTCCAGTGACTCCGCAGCTTCCCGCGGCTGCACCGGTCTCCCCTGAGGCCGCTCCAGAGTCTCCACTGGCCTCCCCTGAGGCTGCTCCAGAGTCTCCACCGGCCTACCCGGAGGCCGCTCCAGAGTCTTCACCGGCCTCCCATGAGGCCGCTCCAGAGCCTCCACCGGCCTCCCCTGAGGCCGCTCCAGAGTCTCCACCGGCCTCCGCTAAGGCCGCTCCAGTCTTCACCGGCCTCCCCTGAGGCTGCTCCGGTGTGCCAAGAGTCAACCTAGCCTACAGCTTCCCAAGTCTTCTCGGTGCCTGCTCTTCTCCTAAGGTGTCTCATCACCAAGAAGAATTGGAGGAGGCGAAAAAGGAAGAACAGTGGGCTGAAGAAGAAGAGAAGAGGGGCCCTTAGGGGGTGTTACTGTCACGGGTGACCCCACGATCCACGGATCGCACACAAGTATTTTTCAAATGTGGTCATGACATTTGTAAATGTCTCCCACCAAAACATTTACTTCTTTTAACACTGACGAAAAATGTAAAATAAAACAGTTAATAAAATTGCAACTCATATTTGGTTGCATGTAACTGTTGTAGAGCTCAATACGTAGGTTATGCTATTAATTCATTGAAAACTAGAATCAGACAACATTTTTCAGATACAGGCGTTCCCCTACTTAAATTTACTTACATACGACCCCTAGTTACAAACGGACCTCTGGATATTGGTAATTTATTGTACTTTAGTCCTAGGCTACAATGATCAGCTGTAACAGTTATCACAGGTGTCTGTAATGAAGCTTTATTGTTAATCCTGGTTCTTATGACAACCCAACATTTTTACAATCCAATTGTCACAGAGACCAAAAAAGTTCTGGCTGGGATTACAATGATAAAATATACAGTTCCGACTTACATACAACTTCAACTTAAGAACAAACCTACAGACTCTATCTTGTATGTATCCCGGGACTGCCTGTATAACCAACAAGAACGCTGTTAATATTTCAGAAGTCTCAAAACCTTTTTTGAGAAGTGCACCCTGGCGATTGTAATTCTTTGTCATTCTGTGGCATTGAAAAAGTGATAAAACCCAAAAGAGGAGGTTACTGTTAGAAAAAGCAGCTCAAAAAACTGAACAACATTTGGTTCTACTGATAATTGGACATTCCAGTTATTTTTCTCATGTGCAATATCTCATGTTCTAGCCATTTTCCTTGGAGTAAAATTTAATAGAGGTAAATATTTATACTTACCTTGTCAATAATGATGATAAATGTTATATAGTATAACATTAATATATATACAGTATAGTATATGAATTAAGCTTTACGAATACTGGCCTCTGGTGCAGTCAGTGTTGTTTTAGGTCATTGGTTAACATACCACATGACCCCAGCAATTTCCTTCTGTATTTGCCATGTTTGTTGTTTTATTATGTGAAGAAATAACGTTCAAAGATAAAGTTTTTACATTATACTGTTTTGGAGCTGGAATTTTCTTATGTCTTGGACTGTGTACAAGTTACTGAGCCAAGGTATTCCAGAGATACGGAGACTGAGATAAAGGGAGTTGTATCTTTATTTCTGCCAGTTAAATTGTCAAATATTTACGACAACTTTTCATTGCAACTTTTGCTGTCATTTTTTGCCTGCATCTTGTGCAGTGCCTTATGTATCCTTATTTTCCAGATGTTCTGTGCGACTTTTCACTTTTTTGCTTATTTTTTTTGCTTATTGTAGCAACTTTTTAGGCTCAAATCTGTACCTGGTCCAGGGCAGGTGTAAAGGAAGGATTTTTTTACATGGACCATGTTTTAACATGTAAAGTGAAATAATTTCACATGCTTTAAATGTTTAAAATTTTGAATACTAACCTGTTTCTTTAAAATTCATAAATTATCGCATTTTCATTTTTCTTTTAATTTATTGGTTACTTTTAAGGGTGATGCCACACATGGCATTTTGGTTGCGTTTTCATTGCATTCTGAAAGATATTACAACAGCTGAGGAGAGGTGATTTGCCTAATTGCATTACTGTTAACATTTGTGTTCACAAAGCGCAATGTAAACGCAATGGTAATGCTTTATTATGTGTGTTATGTAGAGATGAGCGAACATACTCGTCCGAGCTTGATGCTCGTTCGAGCATTAGCGTACTCGAAACTGCTCGTTGCTCGGACGAATACTTCGCCCGCTCGAGAAAATGGCATCTCCCGCCGTTTTGCTTTTTGGCGGCCAGAAACAGAGCCAATCACAAGCCAGGAGACTCTGCACTCCACCCAGCATGACGTGGTACCCTTACACGTCGATAGCAGTGGTTGGCTGGCCAGATCAGGTGACCCTGGAATAGACTAGCCCCTGCCCGCGCTGCTCGGATCATTCTGTGTCTGGATGCCGCTAGGGAGAGAGCTGCTGCTGGTCAGGGAAAGCGTTAGGGTGTTCTATTAGAATAGTGTTAGGCAGGAGTGATTCTACAAGAACCCAACAGTGCTTCTTAGGGCTACAATAACGTTTTATTTTACTTTTTTTTGGTTTGCCTGTGGCTGGGCTTGCTGCTATTAGTAGTGCAGCTAGTACCATATTGTGAGTAATTTGCAGGGAGACTTGTGTTTAGCTCTTAGTGACACACATATCCACCTCAATACAATACAATAGCGTTATATTTTCCTTTTTTTTTGGTTTGCTTGTGGCTGGGCTTGCTGGCATTAGTAGTGCAGCTAGTACACACATATCCACCTCAAACACCGAAGTAGGACAATTTATTAGGGGTTTGATTTGAATTACGCCGAGTCTGCTGATTTATTTTTTTTTACGTTTATTTCTTTTTAGAACTCACATTAATCTGCCAAAGCAGTGTGCTTTGAGTGTGGGCTAGAAAATAGCCATAGGAGAACCCCAACGGCTTATTTAGGCCTACAATAGCGTTATATTTTCCTTTTTTTTTTGGTTTGCTTGTGGCTGGGCTTGCTGGCATTAGTAGTGCAGCTAGAACCATATTGTGAGGAATTTGCAGGGAGACTTGTGTTTAGCTCTTAGTGACATACATATCCACCTCAATACAATATAATAGTGTTATATTTTCCTTTTTTTTTTGGTTTGCTTGTGGCTGGGCTTGCTGGCATTAGTAGTGCAGCTAGTACCATATTGTGAGGAATTTGCAGGGAGACTTGCGACCATTGTGTTTAGCTCTTAGTGACACACATATCCACCTCAAACACCGAAGTAGGACAATTTATTAGGGGTTTGATTTGAATTAGGCCGAGTCTGCTGATTAATTTTTTTTTACGTTTATTTCTTTTTAGAACTCACATTAATCTGCCAAAGCAGTGTGCTTTGAGTGTGGGCTAGAAAATAGCCATAGGAGAACACCAACGGCTTATTTAGGCCTACAATAGCGTTATATTTTCCTTTTTTTTTTGGTTTGCTTGTGGCTGGACTTGCTGGCATTAGTAGTGCAGCTAGTACCATATTGTGAGGAATTTGCAGGGGGACTTGCGACCGTTGTGTTTAGCTCTTAGTGACAAACATATCCACCTCAAACATCGAAGTGGGACAATTTATTAGGGGTTTGATTTGAATTACGCAGAGTCTGCTGATTTATTTTTTTTTTTACGTTTATTTCTTTTTAGAACTCACATTAATCTGCCAAAGCAGTGTGCTTTGAGTGTGGGCTAGAAAATAGCCATAGGAGAACCCCAAACGGCTTATTTAGGCCTACAATAGCGTTATATTTTCCTTTTTTTTTTGGTTTGCTTGTGGCTGGGCTTGCTGGCACTAGTAGTGCAGCTAGTACCATATTGTGAGGAATTTGCAGGGGGACTTGCGACCGTTGTGTTTAGCTCTTAGTGACACACATATCCACCTCAAACACCGAAGTGGGACAATTTATTAGGGGTTTGATTTGAATTACGCCGAGTCTGCTGATTTATTTTTTTTTGCGTTTATTTCTTTTTAGAACTCACATTAATCTGCCAAAGCAGTGTGCTTTGAGTGTGGGCTAGAAAATAGCCATAGGAGAACCCCAACGGCTTATTTAGGCCTTTTGTGGGACAATTTGTCCCTAAGTGGGACAATTTATTAGGGGTTTGATTTGAATTAGGCACAGTCTGCTGATTTATTTATTTTTTACGTTTATTTATCTTATAACTCAAAGTCATCTGGCACAGCACAAAATCCAGTTGTGTGCTGTCAGTGTAGGTTAGAAACTAGCCATAGCAATAGGATAGCATCGTTTTGTTTAAATAAAAATCACAAAAAAAAAAATTTGAAGTTTACACTTTAATTTTGAAAATGTTTAACCCGAGGGCTAGGGGTAGAGGATGAGGGCGTGGACGTGGGTGTCCAACTACTGCAGGGGTCAGAGGCCGTGGTCCTGGGCGGGGTGAGACAACACTCCCTAGGTTCATCATGTCTCAAGTTACTGGGACTCGTGGTAGAGCACTGTTGAGGCCAGAACAGTGCGAAGAGGTGATGTCGTGGATTGCGGACAATGCTTCTAGCCATTTGTCCACCAGTCAGTCTTCCACGTAGTCCACCCATGTCACCGAAATCAGCACTCCTCCAGCTCCTCCACCTCAGCCTCCTTCCCCCCAGTCTGCCCCCTCCCAGCAAAATTTGGCATTTGAACCGGCATACTCTGAGGAACTGTTTTCTGGACCCTTCCCACAGTCACAAACCACTTGTCCGGTTGCTGCTGAGAAATTTTCCGATGCCCAGGTTTTCCACCGGTCGCAGTCTGTGGGTGATGATGACATTATTGACGTAGTGGAAGAAGTGTGTAAAGAGGTGTCGGACGATGAGGAGACACGGTTGTCAGACAGTGGTGAAGTTGTTGTCAGGGCAGGAAGTCCGAGGGGGGAGCAGACTGAGGGATCGGAGGATGATGAGGTGACAGACCCAAGCTGGGTTGATAGGCCAGGTGAACAGGAGGCGAGTCCTATAGCAGAACAGGTTGGAATAGGCAGTGGTGGGGCCAGATGGAGAGGCAGGGCCAGAGCTGGTGCATCAGCGCCAAATGTTGCCCGTAGTCAAGCTCCCGTGGCGAGGGCTAGATTTTCAGAAGTCTGGAGGTTCTTTAAAGAAACACCGGATGACCGAAGGACTGTGGTGTGCAACCTTTGCCAAACCAGGATCAGCAGGGGTTCCACCACTACTAGCTTAACTACCACCAGTATGCGCAGGCATATGAATGCTAAACACCCCACTCAATGGCACCAAGCCTGTTCACCTCCGGCCACTGCTCCTTCCCCTGTGTCATCTGCTAGTCAGCCCCCTGCCCAGGACCACGGCCCAAACACCTCCCGTGCGAAAACCCCATCTTCACCTCCACGATCCTCCACAGCATCCACCAGCGTTCAGCTCTCCATACCCCAGACGCTGGAGCGCAAAAGGAAGTATAACGCAACCCACCCACACGCCCAAGCCCTCAACGTCCACATCTCCAAGTTGCTTAGCCTGGAGATGCTGCCCTATAGGCTGGTAGAGACCGAGGCCTTTCGAATCCTCATGGCGGTGGCCGCCCCTCGATATTCGGTCCCCAGCCGCCACTACTTTTCCCGATGTGCTGTCCCAGCCCTGCACAAGCATGTGTCAGAGAACATCCTCCATGCCCTGAACAACGCCGTTTCTGACAAGGTCCACCTGACCACGGACACGTGGACGAGTGCTGCCGGGCAGGGCCACTATATATCGCTGACGGCACATTGGGTTAACTTGGTGGAGGCTGGGACCGAGTCTGACCCTGGGGCTGCTCATATACTGCCGACGCCGAGGATTGCGGGGCCTACCTCGGTCCAGGTCTCAAAGGTGTACTATGCCTCCTCCTCCTCCCACCCCTCCTCCACCTCCTCCTCCGAACTACCATCCGTGGGCATGGCGCCATCAGTCGGTAGCTCTAGGCACAGCAGCAGTGCCGTCGCTAAGCGACAGCAGGCGGTGCTCAAACTGCTGAGCCTAGGCGATAAAAGGCACACCGCCCAAGAGCTATTACAGGGCATCACGGCGCAGACTGATCTGTGGCTGGCACCGCTGAATCTGAAGCCAGGCATGGTTGTGTGTGACAACGGCCGTAACCTGGTGGCGGCTCTGCAGCTCGGCAGACTGACACATGTGCCATGCCTGGCCCATGTGTTAAATCTCATAGTTCAGCGTTTCCTCAAGACATACCCCAATCTGTCTGATTTCCTCACGAAGGTGCGCCGCATCTGTGCGCATTTCAGGAAGTCCAGCACAGATGCTGCCACTCTCAGGGCAGCGCAGCGCCGCCTCCAACTGCCCGCTCACCGACTGTTGTGCGACGTGCCCACGAGGTGGAATTCAACATTAACCATGTTATCCAGAGTTTACGGGGGGAGCGTAGCCTGATGCCGAACTGAGAGGACGTGCGCCGCGGAGCTCCCGGGACCCGATACCCCATCTCCCTCCCAAGGCAGCCATCCCTCACCTGTGCCCGCTCTCTCCTGCTCCGGGGTGCCCCACACGCCTGCCGCTGGCCTCCGGTCCCGATTTGGAGGCGGCTGCGGACTCCGCGCCGCTCCTCCACACTTCCCCGCAGCCGGCCACGTGACCCGCGCGGCGGCCTGCTCCTAGCCGCCCGGTCCCGCTGTGCAGATCTCCTCTCTCCTGCCAAGACCAAGGGGGACGCCGCTCACGCCACCAGAGGCACCGTGACAGCGCTCCAGCCAGCCCTTCATCCGGCTGGAGGCGCCATCCTGTGGACTCCCCTGCGCTGCCTGAGGCCTAGGCGCTCGGGGTTAACCCTGACACTGCCGGACTGCGCCAGGACCAGGTAGGGAAGTAATTCCCCTGCTGCAGCCCACCTCTGCCCTGGGGACCCCAGTTTGTACAGCCCAGCACTGAATCCTCCATACTCCCAGTGATCCCCTACTCCTGGGTTCTGTTTTATATTAACCCTTGCAGTGCTGCTGCAATACTCCACGTGGGTTTGGACTGTATCTCTGCTAACTACTGGACGCTAGGCTCCTTGTTTGTTTATCACTGGCCCCCCCCCCCGCCCAGACGCCATGGGTAACCGGAGGAGGACGGCTAAATTGCACAAAGCAGCGTCCGGGGTGTCTGCGCCTCCATCGGATGTTGAATCCGTCCATGAAGATCCTCCATTCCAGTCCCTGGAACCCCTGGATGCGCAGGATTGCTCCACATCCCAAGCCGTTCTTGCGCAGATACAGTCAAATGCTGCTAAAAAGTTGGGGAGATTCTCCCGCACACAGCCTTGCTCTCCTCAGGGGTCCCCAAACTCCTCTCCATCCCTCTTTGAAGGCTCCCAGAGTCCGCCACAGCTTGTAAGCTATGAAGAGGGTGCTGATCCGTCTGACGCGGCCACGGAGTTGGATCGCAAATTTGCAGAGGTGCTGGCGGCCATTAACGGATGCCAATCCAAACTGGTCACCAAGGTGGATGAGCTGCGACAGGACTTTGTTCTTTTAAGACACGATGTCCACAAAGCTAAAGAACGAATTACTGAAACTGAACGCAGAATATCTGAGGTGGAGGACGTCCAGAGGCCTATGCCGACACAGATCAGAGAGCTTCAGCACCAAATGTCTGCATCCATCGACAGAGCTGATGACCTCGAAAATCGCCTGCGACGAAACAACGTCAGAGTGGTTGGCCTCCCCGAAAAAGTGGAGGGGTCTGACCCTGTATCCTTTTTTGAAAATTGGCTTAAAAATATGCTTCCTGCAGATACCTTCTCCCCGTTCTTCCCAGTGGAAAGGGCCCATCGTGTGCCATCCCGCCCTGGCCCTCCAGGGGGCAATCCAAGACCCTTCCTGGCCTGGCTGCTGCACTTTAGGGACAGGGACTCTATCCTCAGGGCTGTCCGTACCAAGGGAGAAATTCTCTATGCTAACAGCAGAGTGTCCTTCTATCCTGATTTCTCTGCATCCGTCAGGAAACAACGCGCACAATTCACTGAGGTCCGTGCCCGTCTCCGTGACAAGGGGTATAAATACTCCACGATGTACCCTTCCAAGCTCCAAATTGTGGACGGTCAGAAGACTCGATTCTTCACCTGCCCAACCGAAGCACTTCACTGGGCTGATGCAGCCCCTCGGGCTCCTGCTGGAAGGCCCGCACCTCCTGAGTGACTGGACTCACATATCCTTTTATCTGATGTGCTATGACAATGCTGGACTTAGTCCTGAATAGTTATCTAGGGGTCCAAATCACTGTTACAGTTTTCTAATATTTGTTTGCACATTATGTGCCTCACAAATGTACCCTGTGATTGATTTGCGTTCTCTTTTTGGTCATCTTGACCAATGCGCCACATATGGCACTTCATTCTCTCTTCCCTTCCCCCCCCCCCTTCTCCCTATTCCCCCTCCCTCCTCCCCCCTCTCCTCTCCCCCTTCCCCTCCCTGTTACCACTACCACAAATGGTGTAGGTTTGTCTTGAGTTAGGGACCACTGTTCTACTATTTGACTGTTAGTGGGTATAGGTCTACACTACTGCTGTTAGGGTGTTAGACAGGGGGTTTATATTCTTGGGATTGTTAGTTCAGTTCTGTTATATTTGTTATGCTCACTGTTGTCTGTCTGTCTATGTCTCTGTGGTATGAAAGGATGAATGCTTGGTTGCTCACGTCTCCTTCCCCACACCCTTTTCCCTTCCGCTAAGATGTCTTCACTTAAGGTAATGAGTTGGAATGTGAGGGGACTTAACTCCAAATTCAAGAGGGCTCTGATGTTAGATGTCATTAAGCGTCAGGCCCCCCATATTGTATGTATCCAAGAGACACACCTTACGGGTCAGAAGGTCCTCTCTCTGAAGCGAGCCTGGGTGGCTAGAGGTTATCATTCCTCCTACTCTGTCTACACTAGGGGAGTATCCATACTTGTATCCAAAGCGCTTCCCATAGAGGTCATACAGGTAGCACCGGATCACTTTGGCCGTTATGTGATCATACATTGTGCCTTATGGGGCTTTACCTTCACTATAGCGTCTATTTATGTCCCTCCTCCCTTTGACCCAGCTGTATTGCACCTAATATCCAGTAAACTTGCTGCTATGCCTCCAAGCCCGGTCCTCTGCATTGGTGACTTCAATGCTGTCCCTAATCCCTCCTTAGACCGCACAAGCGGCCTAGACGCAGGCTCGGTCCGTCTGAATGAGTGGCTCACTTCTCTAGACCTCGCCGATGTTTGGCGTAGTAAACATCCTCAAGAGAGAGAATATTCATTCTATTCCTCTGTTCATAAGAGCTTCTCTCGGATTGATCTGGCCTTTGCCTCCCCTGATATGATGCAGCACGTTGATCAGGTATCCTATTGCCCGCGCAGTGCATCAGACCACTCCGCCTTGCTTATCAGTCTCCTTATAGGCCCCCCCAGCGACTCCCGCTTATGGCGCCTGCACCCGGCCTGGCTCCTATCCCCTGCGGTCCAGAGTACTGTTAGGGCAGCGCACAGCGAGTTCTGGGATGTACACTCAACCCATCCTGATCCTCTTCTAGTCTGGGACTCGTACAAGTCCTCGGTGCGGGGAGCATTCATGTCAGGTGTAGCTGGCCATAGGAAGACATTAAATGCGCAGGAGGAAAAGCTAACCGCTGCTCTGGTGACTGCAGAAAAGGATTATCTAGAGAAACCTACTCAGGGGAATAAAAAGACTTGGGCTCAGGCAGAGGAACCATCTAGCTGTAGTGAAGGAGCGCACCAGCAAGCGCCTGCAAGCCAGGGAAGCGTCCATCTTTGAATTCGGAGATAAAAACGGGAAGCTGCTTGCGTATCTATCGCGGGCTGAACGCCCCTGTGCTTCCGTTCCCTCTATCCTTGACAGTAGCGGAGCCTTGATTACAGAACCCCGGGCCATTAACATGGTTTTTCATGAATACTACTCTTCTCTTTACAGCTCCAGATTGTCCGCCTCTTCCGCCGAGATCTCCGGATTCCTTGACAGTCTTCCACTTTGGAGGCTCACACAGGCACAGTCATCGGAGCTCGATGCTCCGCTTTCGGCGGAGGAGGTGGAACTGGCCATCCAATCGTTGCCCCCCGGTAAGACACCTGGACTTGATGGGCTGGGAGGTGAATGGTATAGGGATAACTGTGAGACTCTTGTTCCCCATCTCCTTAGCCTGTACTCCGATGCGCTTGACAGCGGTTCCCTCCCCGACTCCATGCGAGAGGCCCTTATTGTAGTCCTTCCTAAGCCTGGCAAGGACCCTCTGCTTCCTGACTCGTACCGCCCAATTTCCCTCCTAAACTCTGATGTTAAAATACTAGCCAAAATTCTGGCAACAAGGCTCAATAAAGTAATACTATCCTTGGTTCACCCGGACCAGACAGGCTTTATGCCTGGGGGGGGAACTGACATAAATATACAAAGACTACACCTGAATATAGCAGAGGCAGAGCGGTCTCCAGACCCTGGGTTTATATTATCCTTAGACAATTGTAAGGCGTTTGACTCTGTAGAGTGGACATATCTGTGGACCCTTTTGCCTAGAATGGGTCTTGGCCCTCGGTTTACAGCATTGGTTAAGCTACTGTATAATGATCCCAAGGCTAGGGTACGGACTAATCTTAATATCTCACCTACTCTCCCGATGGCCAGGGACACTAGGCAGGGTTGCCCACTATCTCCCCTTCTCTTTGCGCTCGCCATTGAACCCCTTGCTGCGGCGATCCGCCACTCTGAGGGCATTAGGGGCATTGTCAGAGGTACTATTATTGAAAAGGTATCTCTCTATGCTGATGATACACTTGTATACCTTGGAGATGTGGGCCCCTCTCTGGAATCCCTTCTGTCCCTGATAGAACGCTATGGGGGGTTTTCAGGTCTCCGGGTTAACTGGGACAAATCGGCCCTATTTCCCTTATCTGATGTAGGGGTACACTCCCTCCCCGTCCCAGTCCAGGTGGTGTCCACCTTTAAATATCTGGGAGTCCGGGTGTCACGCAAGGTCCAGGCATATACGGAGTTAAACATCACACCCCTGCAACAGAATCGCGCCTAAAAGCCTGGTCCACTCTCCCCCTGTCTTTGTACGGGCGTATTAACATATTCAAAATGATCTTCTCCCCAAATTTCTATACCTCTTCCATGCTTGTCCTATACTGCTTCCTAAGAGCCTGTTTAAACGCTTAGACGGCATTCTCAGGTCCTTCTACTGGCAGAGTGGTGCCCCGCGATTCAGTTTAGCGCTGCTTCAGGCTCCCAAGGCTAGGGGTGGACTGGCTGCCCCGGATCTGTATCTTTATTACCTGGCTTCCCAGCTAGTATATGCTCAGTGGTGGATAGATATAGACATGGGTAATGCAGCTACTGCACTGGCTGGTGCCCTGGTAGGTTCCTACGAGGCCCTTACAAACCTGCTGTACAGATACAAGTCCCCATCTGATACCCCACTTCCCCTACGTACGGTAGCGGTGTGCTGGCGTAGGGCACAATCCCTGGTAGAATCGAGCAGCTCCCCCCCTCTTTCGCCTAGGACTCCATTGTGGCTCAATCCGTGGCTCTCTCACTTCCTCTCCCTTCCAGGCTGGACAATGTGGGGGGCGGCGGGGGTGAAATTTGTAGGCCAGCTATTATCTCCGGAAGCAGAATTACTCAGCTTTAACGAGATAAGGGAGAGACATACTGTACCCGATACGGCTAGCTTCCATTACACGCAACTGCGACACGCATTCAAAGCCCAATTCGGCTCCTTCAGCCTGACAGTGAAATTCTCCAAACTAGAGACTCTGATGAGTACCCCGGACCTCCCTAAGCCACTCACTCAGTGCTATGCTCTACTACAAGAGCAAAAGTCCAGACCGTTTGATAGAGCCTGTGAACGCTGGAGACAGGATATCCCTGACCTGTCAGATGATGACTGGAGGGAGGTCGAACTGTCCTACTTCACATCTGTAGTGAGTGCGAGGGACTTCCTGATCCAATCTAAATTCCTCCATCGAGTTTACTTCACCCCTTCTAGACTATTCCGTATGGGAGCAATGCCCAATGATCTTTGCTTTCGCTGTCAGGCTGAAGTCGGATCCTTCCTGCATTGTGTCTGGTCCTGCCCTAGGGTCCATGTCTTCTGGTCCGAAGTGCTGGAGTTCCTTAATCTACACTTTGATTTCCCACGATTAATGTCTCCCTCTGTGTGTCTCCTCGGCATCATAAATGAAGTTGTCAATGGCCACTATGACAAAATTTTCTTTAGGTTTGTCTTATATTACGCCCGAAAAGTGGTGGTGATGACCTGGAAGGACCAGGAGCCCCCTCCATTAAAAAGATTGATATTACTCATTAACAGCATCATCCCCCACTACCGGTCCCTGTATGCCAACAGGAAGTGTCCCCAGAAGTTCGATCGCATCTGGTCCAGATGGTGCGCGACTCCCCATACAGCCCTATAGTCACATGTGATATTTACTCCTCTGCAGGATGAAGGAGACTGAGAGTGCTGGTGTGTGTGTGTGTGTGAATGATTGTCTATGTGTCAATAGTTATTTGTGTTGTATCAAGATGTCTGGCTGCAGTATCCTGCTGTTATCTACTGTGTAATATCCCTCAGTTAGTTTTGAAACGCAGTAAGAACCTGACTGTTACCATGGCTGTTGTATAATAATCCTGTAATGGGGGGAAGGAAATATGTGGCAGACAATCTTGTTCTTCGTTTTTGTTTATTACTATTGTATAAAATTTTCAAAAAACTGCAAAAATAAATACTTTTAAAAAAAATCCAGAGTTTACCAGCAGCGCAAAGCGATTGTAGACTGCCAGATATCAACTTCCACCAGAACTGGTAGTCAGGTCAGTCAGCTTCCTCAAGTCTACAAAGAGGAGTGGACGTGGATGTCTGATATCTGTCAGGTGCTGAGTAACTTTGAGGAGTCAACACAGATGGTCAGTGGTGATGCCGCCATCGTCAGCCTCACCATCCCGCTGCTTGGCCTGTTGAAAAACTCTCTGGTCAGCATGAAGTCGGAAGCTTTGCGCTCGTCACAAGAGATGGGGGAAGAAGATTCCCTTGTTGATAGCCAAAGCACCCTTAGGTCTGTTTCTCAGCGCATATCGGAGGAGGTGGAGGTGGAGGAGGATGAGGAGGAAGAGGAGGAGAATGTTGGCGAGACAGAAGAGGGGACCATTGTTCAGTCCTTCACTGTTTAGCGTGTATGGGCAGAAGAAGAGGAGTTGGAGGAGGAGGAAATGGGCAGTCAGGCCAGTGAGGGGAGTGAATTCTTGCGCATTGGGACTCTGGCGCATATGGCAGATTTCATGCTAGGCTGCCTATCCCGTGACCCTCGCGTTCAAAGAATTTATTCCAGCACCGAATACTGGGTATTCACTCTCCTGGACCCACGGTACAAGCAAAATCTTTCCGCTCTCATCCCTGGAGAGGAAAGGAGTGTGAGAATGCATGAATACCAGCAGGCCCTGGTGCACAAGCTGAAACAGTATTTCCCTTCTGACAGCGCTAGCGGCAGAGGGCGCACTTCTGCGGGACAAGTAGCAAGGGAGAGTAGGCACTGGCAGGGGTACGCTTTACAAGGCCTTTGCCAGTTTTATGTCACCCCAGCAAGACACTGTCACCTGTCCCCAGTCTCGGCAGAGTAGGGCTGATCTTTACAGAAAGATGGTGAGGGAGCACGTAGCTGACCATACCATCGTCCTAAATGATCACACAGCTCCCTACAACTACTGGGTTTCAAAGCTGGACATGTGGCACGAACTGGCGCTGTACGCCTTGGAGGTTCTTGCCTGCCCTGCCGCTAGCGTGTTGTCCGAGCAGGTTTTCAGTGCAGCTGGTGGCATCATCACCGATAAGCGTACACGCCTGTTGACTGACAGCGCTGACAGGCTGACGCTTATCAAGATGAATAAAGCCTGGATTTCTCCGGATTTTCATTCTCCACCAGGTGAAAGAAGCATAACCTGAATAATGTATGCACTCCTCCTCCTCATTTTCCTCCTTCTCCTCCTCTTTGTACACTAAAGCATAGGAAACTGGCTATTTTTTGCCAGGGCCAACTGGCTCTAGCTATAGTACTCTATGTATTTAATTTTTCTGGAGGGCCACCTACCCGGTCCTCTGTTTTAAGCACTTTTTGGGAGTGCCACATACAGGCACTCAATCTATTTAATTTTTCTGGAGGACCACCTACCTGCTCCTCTGGTTTGAAAACTTTTTTGGACTGCCACATACAGGCACTATCCAAATTAAATTGTCTCCATAGCAGCCTCCACATGTTGTCTTTTTAGCTGGCTCCACACGTTGTCTCCATTGCTACCTCTACACGTCATCACCATAGCTGCCTCCAAAAGTCGTCCATATAGCTGCCTCCATATTGGCGAAAGCTCGCCTGGCAGCGGAGCGCCAGCTCCATGCCAAGATCCAACTAAAATAGTTTTAACTGCAGCACCTTTAATCTACTACTAGTTCACTGCCTCCATACATGGTCCCCTTATCAAACGAGCTGTGTCAGGCAGAATTTTGGGTTGTTTTCATGGCTTCCACAACAAACTTGTTAACTTTGTCGCCACCCTGCTGTGTAATCCACAAATTATACTGACAAACTTTTATCATTTACCGATATTATTTCAGCGCTTCTTGCGCATCTGTTTACATTCCCCTCACCCGCCATATCCCAAACTTATAAGAACGCTACTACACTTGATCTTATACAAAAGGTTCTTAGAAGTGCTGTTTGGGGATAGCCTAGAGACAGGGGCTTGGATTGGCGAAAGCTTGCCTGGCAGCGGAGCGCCACCTCCATCTCAAGATCCAACTAACATAGTTTTAACTGCAGTACCTTTAATCTACTACTAGTTCACTGCCTCCATACATGGTCCCCTTTATCAAACGAGCTGTGTCAGGCTGAATTTTCAGGTGTTTCACCAGATACATAGTGGAACTCGGCCCATCTGTCGCCGCCATGCTGGAGACCTGAAGTTGCAATCATAGCAGCACAATATGGATGCCCCATACTGTCGCTCTTAATCATGGAACCATTTCCGTAAAAACAATTAAAAATAGAACCACTATGCTATTCCATTATTCCTAGGTGAAATATTCAAACGACCCGGCCTGCTTTGAAAATTATAATTTTTTCAAAGTAAACGCTTCTGGCCCCCAGGCCCATTTTGGGTGGGGAGGAGCCGAGAGACAGGGGCTTGGACAGGCGAAATCTCGCCTGGCAGTGGACCGCCAGCTCCATCCCAAGATTAGGCAGCCTCAGAGGCATCCATGCATGCTGCCCCTGCTGTTTCCTGTCCATTTTGCCTCCACGATCCTCCACAGCGTCCACCAATGTCTCATTTCAACTCTCTATACCCCAGACGCTGGAGCACGAGAGGATATGCAGCACATCATCCCCTTATCAAACGAGCTGTGTCAGGCAGAATTTTCAGGTGTTTCACCAGATACATAGTGGAACTCGGCCCATCTGTCGCCGCCATGCTGGAGACCTGAAGTTGCAATAATAGCAGCGCAATATGAATGCCCCATACTGTCGCTCTTAATCATGGAAGTCGTCTCCATGGCTGCCTCCACATGTCGTCCCCTTGTCAGGCTCATTTTTCGGGTGTTTCACCAGATACGTTATGGAACTTGGTCACTATGTCGCCACCATGCTGTGTTATCGACTAAATATACTGTCAACCTTTTGTTCACATAGGAAATCATTTCACCTCCTTTGGTGAAACCTGAGTCCAGGTAGGGTATGTCGCCATGAGACTCTCTAGCCTGCCACTGCTGCCGCTGCCTCTGCATGCTGTCCCCTAGAGTGTCAGGGTCAATTATTGCATGTTTTAGATGCTATTTAGCCTCATTCGGTCACTCTGTCATGGCCATGCTGTTGCCCATAATTTTTGCATAATGGTGCGATTAAGCAGCCTCGGAGGCATCCATGCATGCTGCCCCTGCTGTTTCCTGTCCATTTCCGTGGTGTTTCCATCGTTTTCTGAGGTTCCCAGGTGTTTGGCCAAGCTTCCCTGTGCAGAGCCTTAGTCCCCTTGAAAAATGCTCGAGTCTCCCATTGACTTCAATGGGGCTCGTTATTCGAGACGAGCACTCGAGCATCGGGAAAAGTTTGTCTCGAATAACGAGTACCCGAGCATTTTAGTGCTCGCTCATCTCTAGTGTTATGTTATTGCAAATGTTAAAAGTTGACTAGAGTTTGACTGGAGTCAAATCCAAAATTTACAGTAGCGTCCACTCCGACATATAACCCCCTCACTTTACTTGTGCCCATGTGGATTTGAGACATTTGCAACAAAAAGTATCAAAAAGAAGCCATAATTTGCTCCTGCCAGGACAGGAAAAACTAAACATGTATCACAAGAAAAAAGACACGATCATACATAAGGCACAAAAAATGTCTCAATTATACACCAAAGTAAAAAAAACACACCTGACAAGTTTTATGGCCTCTTCCAATGGCTTCAGCACCTTAGAGGCTATTCAGACCAGTTTACACTATTGGATATTTAAATGACACATGGTGGTGCCAATGTTTGGACCTTCTCTTTAGGCTCAATTATCTTTAGCTTGCAGATTTAGCTTGCAGATTGCAGTGCTGCTGTCTCCCGGCAGAGCAGAAAAATATTTCCAGATCAAAGATCCCTCTACAGATGACTAAGCTTGCCTTGAGCCTTACAGCCTTTATCATTGCATCTGATTTCATTGCACTTCAGATTTCCTAAAGCAAACCTAACTAATCTACCTTGCCTCTATCATAGTTCCCAATGTTGGGCTCCTTGGCCCTCCTGTAGATTCCCCACTTTGACTGTGTCACCAACACCTCCAGTACTCTGACTATGATTGCCATTACTACACAGCTGACCATGGCATCAGAGTCCAAAAGAATCTCCACTTTCAGCCAGATCAAACACTGGCTGCTCTCTAAATAGTCAAAAATTGTTGACTATTTGGCTAAGTTTAAATGCGGATCGGTGGACCATCAAAGCAAAGGACACACTACCAGAAGTAAGCACACATTGGGGCACATTTACTTACCTGTCCCTGCGCGATCCCCAAGGTGTGATCCCCGACGAAAACGCACAGCTTCCGCAATTCAATTACAGCATGCCCCCGATATCCTGCATGTGTTGCTTCCCCGCTTGGGTCCGCCGGAGTTCACCATCTTCTTCTTAGTGCATGTAAGTGCATTATATACGACACAAGTTAAATCCCGCTGTTTGTCCGAACACGTTGGAGCGTCCGGCCCGCCCCCCGATTTGTGTTGCATGAAAGCCGCCGCTATTGCGACACAATTCAATCGCGTGCAACAAAAACCCCTGTTAAATGCGGCACAAAACGGAAATCGGCGGGAAACACGACGGAAATGCGGTCCAAGTCCTTAGTCCTAAGGTCCTTAGTAAATGTGCACCATTATACCCAAATGACAGTCTTTGCTTGGGTTGAAAGCCTGCAGGAGGCCTGCTTTTCTGGCTCCTGGCTCCAAGGTAAGGTGTCAGACTCAGAAGGCATGTCATCCTGCTGTAAATGAGAGAGGAAGGAAGTCATCCAGTCCAAAATCTCATACATTTTCTATTCCTTTTATAAAAATGTTGCAACTTTTGGCAATAATAATATTGTTCTTTTTGGAGCTATGGCATAAGACTACTTAAGATGATTATACTACTTCTACAGTCTTTGTCTTTATTTTGGATATAGGACCCGTCTGCTTTCCAGACATTGGGGCACATTTACTTACCCGGTCCATTCACGTTCCAGCAGCGGCTTCTCGGACGAGCGTTCGGGTCTTCCGGCGAATCATGAAGGTCCTGTGCCCGATGTCCACCAGGTGTCGCTGCTGCGCCGAGGTCCGCCGAGTTGCGTCGGAGTTCACTGATCTCTTCCTGGTGCATGTAAGTATGGCACGTGCGACCAATTTTTTTTTTTTTTAAATGTGGCGGTTTTTCCGAATCTGTCGGGTTTTCGTTCGACCACGAAAACCACGCATGCATGCCAGCGCCGATGCGCCACAATCCGATCGCGTGCGCCAAATATCCCGGGGCAATTCAGGGAAAATCGGCGCTAATCGGAAATATTTGGGTAACACGTTGGGAAAACGCGAATCGGGCCCTTAATAAATGACCCCCATTATATGACTAAGACTGGTACCATTTAATAAACTGCAAAAAAAGTTTTTCTTGTGAATTAAAGTGATTCTCTCATGCCTGCCTGTAACTGAAAAAAAACACTAGAAATGTAAATGAAGCACAGGCACATGAGTAGCCACACTAGGTACTACCTGCTGGAATTGCAGCACCAACGCAATAAATTGAAAGTGTTTTTTGGTCTGTATATGGCAGCAGTTTACTCCTGTCTGTTTGCCACTGAACACTGAAAATGTAAATGATGTACAAACCTTTATCAACTAGGTATTAAGCTTCAAAACTCACTTAACCCCTTAACACCGCAGCCCTTTTTCGTTTTGCGCTTTCATTTTTCACTCCCCACCTTCAAAAATCTGTAACTTTTTTTATTTTTCCATGTACAGAGCTGTGTGATGGCTTATTTTCTGCGTAACAAATTACACTTCAAAATGTTGGTATTTAATATTCCATGTCGTGTACTGAAGACGGCAGCAGGAAAAAATTCCAAATGTAGTAAAATTGGTAAAAGAAACGCATTTGTGCCGTATTCTTGTGGGCTTAGATTTTACGGATTTCCCTGTATGCCCCAAATGACTTGTCTTCTTTATTCTTTGTGTCGGTACGATTACAGGGATAACAAATTTTTATAGGTTTTACAAAGTTTTCATTCATTTAAAAAAATTAAAACCTCCTGTACAAACATTTTTTGTGGGGATTTTGCCATCTTCTGGGGCTAGTAACATTTTTATACTTTGGTGTATGGAGCTGGGGGTGGTGTTGTTTTTTGCGGATTTTGATGACGTTTACGTTTGCAAGAATTGACCAAAGTGAATCAGGACTTTGGCACCAGTTCTGCATCTATGTAGTAATCTTGGTTCTGGTAATGTATCTTGTTGGTAGTCTTTGTTTCAGTGCTGTATCTGTGTTGTAATCTTGGTTTTGGTCATTTATCAATGCAGTAATCTTGGTTCTGGTGATGTATTTATTTAGTAATGTTGGCTCTGGTACTGTATCTATCTAGTAACCTAGGTTCCGGTGCTGTATCTATATAGTTGTCAGGACTGTAAGTCTGTGGACCCTCTAGACCAGTGATTTTCAACCTGTGTGACACAAGGTTGAGTGTGCCGCGGGGGAAAGTTGCCCAAACTAGGCTGCCCCGGTGTCGAGCTGCCGCTGCGCCCCCGTATTTCTGCCCCATACTTACCTTCAAGTCCCACGTCGGCGATCCGCCCGTCTTCTGTAGCTCCTGTACCGCGCGGCCCATGTCACGTGACTGACGCGACCTGACGTCAGGTCGCGTAAGTCACGTGACCAGAGGCGCGCGGTGCAGGAGCTACAGAAGGTGAGCGGATCGCCATTAGGAGTGAAGGTACGCGGAAGAAGACATCAAGGGTAAGTATATAGGGTTATTATTTGTATAAGGAAGGTAGCTAGGTTTTTTTTTTTTATTAGTAAAGGTAGGCTGGGGCTTTTTATTTGTTAAGGGAGGCCTTTAGGGCCTTTTAATTAGTAAAGGGGGGCCTCTAGGGCCTTTTAATTAGTAAACGGGGGGCTCTAGGGCCTTTTAAATAGTAAAGGGGGGCCTCTAGGGCCTATTAATTTGTAAAGGGAGGCCGCTACGGGCTCTTAATTTGTAATGGGAGACCGCTAGGGCCTTTTTATTAGTAAAGGGAGGCTGCTAGGGGCTCTTGATTAGTAAAGGGAGGCCGCCAGGGGCTTTTTATTAGTAAAGGGAGGCATCTAGGGGCTTTTTATTAGTAAAGGGAGGCAGCTAGGGGCTTTTTATTAGTAAAGGGAGGCCGCCAGGGGCTTTTTATTAGTAAAGGGAGGCCGCCAGGGGCTTTTTATTAGTAAAGGGAGGCAGCTAGGGCCTTTTTATTAGTAAAGGGAGGCTGCTAGGGCCTTTTTATTAGTAAAGGGAGGCAGCTAGGGCCTTTTTATTAGTAAAGGGAGGCTGCTAGGGCCTTTTTATTAGTAAAGGGAGGCAGCTAGGGCCTTTTTATTAGTAAAGGGAGGCAGCTAGGGCCTTTTTATTAGTAAAGGGAGGCATCTAGGGGCTTTTTATTAGTAAAGGGAGGCAGCTAGGGCCTTTTTATTAGTAAAGGGAGGCATCTAGGGGCTTTTTATTAGTAAAGGAAGGCAGCCAGGGGCTTTTTATTAGTAAAGGGAGGAAGCTAGGGCCTTTTTATTAGTAAAGGGAGGCTGCTAGGGCCTTTTTATTAGTAAAGGGAGGCAGCTAGGGCCTTTTTATTAGTAAAGGGAGGCAGCTAGGGCCTTTTTATTAGTAAAGGGAGGCAGCTAGGGCCTTTTTATTAGTAAAGGGAGGCATCTAGGGGCTTTTTATTAGTAAAGGGAGGCAGCTAGGGCCTTTTTATTAGTAAAGGGAGGCCGCCAGGGGCTTTTTATTAGTAAAGGGAGGCCGCCAGGGGCTTTTTATTAGTAAAGGGAGGCAGCCAGGGGCTTTTTATTAGTAAAGGGAGGCAGCTAGGGCCTTTTTATTAGTAAAGGGAGGCCTTTTATGACTGTTTTAGTGTCATTTTGTGCTATTTTGGTTGGTGGTGTGCCCCAGGATTTTCTAAGTATAAAAAGTGTGCCGCGGCTCAAAAAAGGTTGAAAATCACTGCTCTAGACCACCACAGGAGTAGGTACTAGCCGACACCTGGGACCGATGTCTAAATGGCGCCTGGTCTTCACCAGAACTGGTACCACTAGTTCGTTCCACAGGTGCGACTAGCCCGCGGTGGCTGCCAAGGTAGTAATGCAGGAGACAGTCTGTATCCGGGAAGGGGCAGGAATATATATGAAGCCAACGCCAATTATCGGCATGATGGCATTGCATAGGGAGCGTGGTTTGATCTTCAAACAATGCTGTGTTTTAATATGATATGCACATGGATCGCTTCACACTTCAATTCTATGTGCACTTACAGAGGCCAACTTGACCAAATAAACTAAGCAGGAATGCAGCCTGACAAGGTAACGTCTGTGCTCGAAAGGATTGAGCTGAGGGCCAAGATCCCACTATAACAACAAAGAGTGCACTCTGTTTACACTGACATCAGATGATTCCATAGATTACGACAGAACCAGTTCTGTTAAACGCAAATACATATAGAACGCCCCCCCCCCCCAAAAGAGTGCAGAGGGTGTCGGCACTATTTCTTCATTGACGTCACTGATCATTTTGCCCTTCATTTCATCTGTCAGTGTCCGATTTCAATTGGTCAATAATCCATCATCAGTATTGATAAGCCAAAAACAAACAGGAGTGGATGCAAAACAGAGATGACCAGTAAATGGAATATTTGCATGTACTCTGTGTTCTGTATCCACTCCTGCTTTTGGCTATCAATCCTGAGGCTTTTCATTCCTTCTGACAGATGAAATGTAGGGGAAAACTAAACATAGTGGCAACGTCATAGAGCGATGGAGGGCGAACAGCATTATGGAAATCACAGGGTGTTCCAGGGAGACAGCGGTCAGTTGGCAGCAGCATAAGTAGGCCACGGAGTGGCACAATGACAAATTATGGAGGTGGCGGAAACATGGAAGGCCACAGAGTGGCACAATGATAAAGTGTAGAGGTGGCGGCAGCAGCATCAGCAGGAGCCCACATTTGGCAGCAACATGGTTGCTGCAACATGGAAAGCCACAGAGTGGCACAATGATATAGCGTGAAGGTGGCGTCAGCAGCAGCAGGACCCCACTGAGTGGCACAAGGATCTACTTTATTTAACAAAACAAATTGAAATTTGTGGCATACAGAATCACAAGAACTGACACCCAGGAAAAGGAGCAGATATTACTACAGAAAGTATGTGGATTGCACACTGATTTCTTCATTTTTACTTCAGAAACAAAAAAGAACTGCTATTTGGGGTATACAGATCCCCAAAACGGACACTCTGGAATTGGTGCAGAAATCACTACAGAAAGTATGTGGATTTTACACTGATTTCTTCCTCTTCTCTTCAGAAACAAATAAGAACTGCTATTTGCGGTATACAGAAGCACAAAAACTGACACCTGGGATTGGAGCAGAAATCACTACAGAATGTACGTGGATTTCACGCTGATTTTTTCTTATTCACTTCAGAAACAAAAAATAACTTCTATTTGTGGTATACAGAAGCACAAGAACTGACACCCTGGGATTGAAGCAGAAATCAGTACAGAAGTATGTGGATTTCACACTGGTTTCTTCCTCTTCACTTTAGAAACAAAAAAGAACTGCTATTTCGGGTATACAGATCCCCAAAACAGACACCCTTGGAGCAAAAATCACTACAGCACAGTACAGTAGAAGCAGCTGGACGCTACAGGCAGCACATACAGTGTGAAGTGCCGAGATTTGAAAAGGGCTGCCTCTTTTTATAGTCTGTGTGACATCACATAAGCCTGCTGGTCCCTGATAGGCTTACAGGTCTGCACATGTAATCGAGGGTGTTCCTTTCTCCTTCCCAGAGTTCTCTGCCCCATGCTACACGTTGTGCTTGCACTCATTTCGGTAATATAGGTGGAAAAAAAAAACTTTGTTGCCACAAATCACTGTAAACTTTGGATTCGTGACAAATTGAATTTAAAGGGGTATTCCCATGAGGACAAGATTCTTAACCCCTTAACGACCTGGCCCTTTTTTGTTTAATTTTTCACTTTTTTATTTTGCACGTAAAGAGCTGTGTGATGGCTTGTTTTATGTGTAACAAATTGCATTTCATTGTGATGTTATTTTCCATGTTGTGTACTGGAAAGTGAGAAACAAATTCCAAATGCAGTGAAAATGGTGAAAAAAAACTCATTCTTTTGGGCTTGGATTTTGCGGCTTTCACAGTGCGCCCCAAATGACAGGTCTACTTTATTCTTTGGGTCGCTGCGATCATTTTTGTGACTGTGCAACCTTTTGATCACGTTTTTTGAATTTCATATTTGTTTTCAAAATAGCAAAAAAGTGCCATTTTCGAATTTAGGCGCTATTTTTCGTTACAGTGTTAAATACAGTGAAAAACCATTATTATATTTCGATACATATCTGGAATTTTCAAATGCAGCAATACCTAATGTGTACATGATTTTTACTGTTTATTTATATGACTTCCAAGGAAAGGGGGGTGATTTGAATTTTTAGTTTTTTATTATAATTTTTTTTTTTTTTTTTTATTCAGACCTTTTAGGGTACTTTAATCCTAGGTCGTCTGATCGATCTTACCATATACTGCCATTCTACAGTATGGCAAAATATGGGGATTTTCACTCTCATATATTACAATGTGCAATTAGCACATTGTAATGAATGGGTTAAAACGAGACAGGAAGACCCAAGGCTATCATAGCAATGGATCACCGCTCCCCAATAATGTCACGGGGAGTTACAATCGTCACCAAGATGGCTGCACCCATGCGCCGCCATCTCTTTGAAGTAGTCGGCAGCTTTGACTGGCAAATATGTTCCAGATGTTTATGCATGTGCTGGTGAAAATGTAACCAAGCTGCAAATTTATTCCATAAATGGTTTACCAGTCCCAAAATCACTAAATTTTGGAAGAATTGATTAAAGGTTCATGGAATTGGGTGATACCATTTATGCCAGCATAATTACTATTAAATATATTCCCCAGAGGATTAATGAATGAACACATTGAATTTCTATGGGTTTTAAATAAGATTTGCCCTGTAGCTGGCGCAACTTTTATTAAAAATTGCACATCTACTCCAGTTAGGGCGATGAAACCTGTGGGTCTTTCCTGTAATGGAGCTCTAGGTAGAACAGTTCTGGCACAGATAAGGGCTGCCAATTTTGGAGCATTTGCTTTAGATTTGAACTGTGTCCTAAGAGATTTGTTTGCTGCATAAAAACGACCCATGTGATCAGGCTGGACGCATTTCTAGAATATCAACTGTTGAGCTGTCGAAAATCCTCAAATAAACTGCACAATCCCTTACTAAGTGTTTACTCTTCATAGTTGCAGCCGCTCACATGACGTAATTTTGTTCCAGAATCCCTCATTATATAAGAAAGCGTTGGATCCCCACACAAAGCATTATGAGGGTTTATTTCAGTTTCATAATTGTCCACATTACTATATTATAATTTACTTTGCTGGTTAAAAAATTCACCTTTATATCCTATTATTGCAGTATAATATGTTTCCATAAAAAAAGAAAAGCATAATACAGGCAGTTCCCTACTTAAGAACACCCGACTTACAGACGACCCCTAGTTACACACGGACCTCTGGATTTTGGTAAATTACTTTACTTTAGCCCTAGGCTACAATAAACAGCTATAATAGTTATCAAAGGTGTCTGCAATTAAGTTTTATTGTTAATCCTGGCTCTTATGACCACCGAACATGTTTAAAATCCAATAGTCATAGAGACCCAAAAAATTTCACCTGGAGCTACAATTATAAGGTATACAGTTCCGACTTAAGAACAAACCTGCAGAACCTATCTTGTACGTAAACCAGGGACCGCCTTTATAATGACTTGGTGTTTTTTAAATAAGTAATATTTTGCTTGCAATACCCTAAAAATTCCACTGGGGGAGGCCAAAACATTGCAAGAAGAAAAAAGTAATAATTATTAAAGCAGAAGTGATCCCACAGCTAAAAACAGGGTTTGTTTGTTGTCTGTAATATGAACACTCTATTTTACATTTTACTGTCCATATACGAAAAATTTTATTACAAGTATATGCCAAAGCAATTGCCCGATATTTACATGGGAACAGAGTACACTGAGAACATTACTTTATTAAGATTCGCTTTATACTAGAACATTTCTTTTGAAAACATATTAGTTTGTCTTACTACATGGACATATGCTATGAGAAAACATGGAAATCAGCATTAGATAGATACATTAAATTAAATGTCAATACCCTCATGAGAATACTAAATTTAAACATATATATAGAATATGCTGATGCTGGGTGATAAATCTGTCATAGGCTTATTTTCAAACAGTCTTTTAAGACAGATTAATGATTTTATTTTCTTTGATAAATGTGTCTAACCTTCTGATCCAATCATGCCTCATAACTCAGCACCTCTCTATATTTGTTCTTATTTCTATATCCATGGCATTTTAGGGCAATTTCATGGCATTTGTGCCCCGATTTGTGTTGACAAAATAATGTCACAATGATGTAAATATCTGTTGGTTCATGGACCTTAAATGACTCTGGCTCTTGATGCCTGCTGCATGATACTGGGAATGTATGCCAGTATCAGGAACAAGGGCAAAGCAGTTTCCAAAGCAGAACTAGAACCAGGAACCATGAAGAATTTTTCAAAATTTGTACAGTACTCACTATTCCCGGTTCCTCTCCGGCTCCTGGCACCATTTTGCTCTGGGTCCTGACCCTGGTGCATACATCCAGTGTCAGCCGCCAAAATAGAGCACCGACGAGAAGAGTGGTTTGGTGAGATTACTGTATTTTATAAGGTACACAAAAATCCTTAGATTTTCTCAGAAATGAAAGGTGCGCCTCATAGTCCAGTGCACCTTACATATGAACTGTACTTACAGACAACAGCTGCCTTGAGCTGTGCACAGGTCTGCCCCCTGCTGGTCATTCATCCTTATAATCAGGTGCGCTTTATAATCCGGTGCGCCTTATATATGAACCTAAAGGTTTTAGCAGGCATTAATTGATGGTGCGCCTGATAATCCGGTGCGCCTTATAGTCCAAAACATATGGTAGTTTTTTTTTTAACTTGCTCTGGGGTCTGTGTTATCTGCTTTGGGGTTTTTGATTGTTAGTGGTCTACTCTGTGAGTTTTTGATTCTGAATATTCTGCTCTGGGGGTCACCAGTATATGCCTGAAAATCTGCAGCATAATTTACAATATTTATTTATAAAAAATTTATAAAATAATTTGAAAAGTTCATTTTAGAAGTAAGGAGGCCATGGATAACAAATATGAGATGATTACCACAAACACGGTGCGTGTTTGGCATGCACCCAAACTTTGCAGTTCAGGTATGCTCAACACTACTCGTGATGCTGCTACTTATTATGGGGTGACAATGAACTAATTTGATGAATTATTCAGATATTGTACTATTTATGATGCGTTGTGATGAATTACTGGTATTAAACAGGGGCAGCATGCATGGAAGTCCTCTGAGGCTGCCTAATCACACCATTATGCCAAAATTATGGGCAACAGCATGGCGATGACAGAGTGATCGAGTGAGGTGAGATAGCATCTAAAACCCTGACCCTGACACTATAGGGGACGGCATGCGGAGGCAGCGGCAGCAGCGGCAGGCTAGAGAGTGGCATGGCGACATAGCCCAAATGGACTCAGGCTTCAAACCAATTTAAAAAAATTCCTTTTGGCAAGGATAACGTGTAGCACTGTACGTATCAGTATTTGGCCTGGTTATGGCGGCAGAGAGGAACCAAAGGAGGTGAGCAAGAAGTGCTGAAATGATTTCCTATGTGAACAAAAGGTTGACGGTATATTTAGTCGATAACACAGCATGGCGGCGACAGAGTGACCAAGTTCCATAACGTATCTGGTGAAACACCCGAAAAATGAGCCTGACACAGCTCGTTTGCTTAGGGGACGACATGTGGAGGCAGCTATGGAGACGACTTTTGGGGGCAGCTATGGAGACGAAATGTGGAGGCTGCTATAGAGACAACGTGTGGTGGCAGCTATTAGATTACGCCACATGTGATTTACAGTACGCTTCACCAGCAGAGAGAATGTGGATTGGGATTTCTGGAGACTAGCTTGCTAAACAGTAGCAGGCAGACTAAGCTAGATGAAATTGCATTTGCACCACTGACAGCACACAAAAGGATTTTGTGCTGTGACGTTCACTTTTGAAAAAAAAATTGGCAGTGCCTAATTCAATCAAACCCCCAATAACTTGTCCCACTTAGCTGTTTGAAATGGATATGTGTGTCACTAAGAGCCAAAAATAACGTTCACAAGTGTCCCTGCAAATTTGTCACAATATGGTAGTAGCTGAAATACTAGTGCCAGCAAGCCCAGCCACAAGCAAATAGAAAAAATAAATAAATAACGCTATTGTAGCCCTTGCAAGGGCTGTTGGGTTCTTGTAGAATCACTCCTGCCTAACACTATTCTAATACAACACCCTAACGCTATCCCTGACCAGCAGCAGCTCTATCCCTAGCAGCATCCAGGCAGAGAATGATCTGAGCACCGCGGCCAATGGCTAGTATATTCCAGGGTCACCTGATCAGGCCAGCCAACCACTGCTATCGACGTGTAAGTGTACCACGTGATGCTGGGTGTACTGCAGAGTCTCCTGGCTTGTGATTGGCTCTGTTTCTGTCCGCCAAAAATTAAAACGGTGGGAGATGCCATTTTCTCGAGCTGGCGAAATATTCGTCCGAGCAACGAGCAGTTGTGAGTACGCTAATGCTCAAAAGAGCATCAAGCTCGGACGAGTATGTTCGCTCATCTGTATTGGAGTGTCGTTCCCTGTGTTTTTTGTCATCCCCTTGGATGTGTATCTCTTGGACAAACCCCTGCATACTTCGGCAGGGGGGGCATGTCTTTGCATGTCATCCTACTGGATACATACCACATGGATACACACCCCATAGCAGGATTGGTTCTTCTTTGTTTTAAGTTATTGTTGAAATAATATGCCATGACTAAGAGTGAGGTGCCACTCAAAACGGGTAAGCTTTATGTCCAATACCCTGTGATATTTTTGAATAAAATAGTCATTACACAGAAAATTTTAGCAGAGACCTTTTGTAAGGGACAAGGGTTATTGCATTATGATGTCTGATAAATAGGTTCGTTTTCAGACATCCTCACATTCCATATAAACAACAACCCAGAAAATATTGGAAAGGGTACCTTTTATGGCTCCACACTACCAGAAAAGGAGTAGGAACATCAGAGGGTAAACAGAGTGGAGACAGTTGGCCAACAGTTGGGACCCGCCTCCCTAAAATTTTACCTAATGGACAAACCATTTCACAATTTTAACACCTAGCTTCATTGTTCTGGGGTTAGTGTTAATTGTAAAACTTTTCCCCACATTTTAAAGGCATAGGAGAGGGCATTGGCATTGGTCCAATACATAACTGAGAATATGAACCAGATGTGAGACTACAACCAATAAGTCATGAGATTTCCACTGTGTGCCTTTCAAAAACTGAATAGCCCTGAACCTACCCACTTCCACGTGTGTTCTAAAACTTGACTCCTCTATTCTTTGGGAAAAATCAGTACCAGGGAGAGAGGGGAGGCTCAAGGAAAAACATGGGAATGTATACAGGCATCTCTACAGCAAACCAGAGTGAAGTCTTATACAACTTCAATTTAAAGGCCAAAGCCGTGGCAGGGATACCAGGGATATTGCAGTAAGCAACTGCTCCACATGGACCCTGGGCTTTAATACATCATGACTACACTGATCAAATATGTCAGACATGTAGAAGCCAGGTGTAGCAGGTGTGTTCTAAAATTCAAGGAGATCAACTCTGCCTGTATTTTTAGATCTGTGGGAACACATCAATGTTGACATTTTACCGGCCTGAACAAAGACAGTCTGAACTTTCAAAAAAGTGTTAAAGAATGAAGAGGAGATTTTAAAAGAAATCCTGAAAAAATACAACATCCTTGGGAAGACATTAATTTCAATTACTGTACAATTTATCAAAAGTATGATGCTGCATGAAAAATCTGGTGTAAGTGCAAGACTTTTCACTTTCAATTAATTGGCTTAGTTTATTCCAGAAACTTTACCAAAATTATGGTTCATTACAACTATTTTTGACATCCTTTTTGTTGTACTAGTTGTAAAAGCACCTGACAAGTATTCTTGATAAATGTAGGGTAGGCAGATTTTTTTGGTATAAATTATAGCAGAATACTGTCTAAAGCATATTGATAAATATGCCTCATTATGTCAAACATTTTTGGCTACGGACAACCATCCAAAAAAAAAGCGAGACACCAGCACTTTGGTTTTAGATATCCCTAGGCAAATCATTTTAAAATAATGTCCACTTCATTCCTTTTGCTAAATGTAAAAAGGTCTTACTCAGAGGTACCTGCAATGATGGCACTGAAATGATGATTGCCACTCCTCTATCTAGTCATTGAACTTTGACGAGTTGGTAGAGGGTATTATCTTTGAAATTGAATAAAATAGGAATCCCTTTTCTCTGGTATTTTCTTGTATGATAAGATACTTTTTATTACCAAATACTGAATGGGATTGTAAGGGACAATATGCAATCCCTTTAAATATTTTTACACTCTGGATAAGCAAGGAAACCTACCATGAGCAATCTACCATCAGATGTAGATCCGATGATGGATTCCTCCTACCTGCCTCTGCCCTAATCTGTAATTAATTAATTCTGGAACCTAACCTGCATAGGCTACTGAGGCTACTAGCCTGGCCGGGCTCTGGGAGCTATTCCTGGTCGGGTACTGGAGGCTACTCCACGGCCCAGTTGCCTACTAAAATAAGGTTTTTAACAAGTTAGGTTAGGTTTCAGGATTATTAAACTATCGATTAGGGTAGAGGGCAGGAGGAATCTACCATCAGATCTATTTCTGATAATAGATTCCTCATGGTTAATTTCCTTTATGCACTGACCTTGACCACAGAGAGGAGAGTTGTGCTGATGCTCATGGAACTGTCATGTGAAAATCTCAATGGCCACACAAAATGTCAAATCATTCTCACATAGTTTAACAAAGTTGCAAAGTTGCTAATATTATAAAATTCATACCAATAAAACAAATGAACTAAAAACACAGTTTCCAATTATTTTTCTTCGGCTGAGGGAAGGATATATAAAAATAATAATAAATTAGTCTACAGAGACAGTACAATAACATTACCATAGGGCCTTATTATCCACAGCAGGGTATATATTCTTTTTCAGTGGGGTGGACATAGATAACTCTCACCAAATGTACAAATGATCTTGAAAATCTTACCCTTAATGTGTTTTGGGCAGATTATAATCAGATTTTAACAAATTATGACCTCTTCACTATCTTAACTAATTACTGTTTTTTAATGTTTAATGGTATTTGATAAACATGTTGGAGGAACATCTTATCTTTTTTGGATCACATTGAAAACTGATGTACTGGTTATGTATTTGTATATGCATATATTTAGATTTTCTAAATCTTCATACTACTGGTAATGTGCACTATATTTAAGAACCAAACATTCTTGGTTAGTCTTTTTTTAGTTTCATTTCTTTAAATGATAAAATCAGTATCAGTAAACCAGTATCTCAGAAGTTTCATTTTATGACCAGCTCTTTAAATTGGAGAGGGTCTGACTCACAGCACCATTGTGCTTCAGCTTTTAGAAGGCACAACAATGCAAATGAAATAACACAGCTTACTCCCCTGAGTAATTTTTGGAAAATGTACTGCAGGCTGAGTACAGCTTGTTCTTTCCAGCCAGGTATACAGATCTGTACCCTTATTTATCCGTCCTCTAGGTTGGATAAGTGCAGATGTGTATCACTGGCAAATCATCTTTATTAAAAAATACATATGTCAAGATAAGCACACATGAGGATATGCTAACCCTATTATTTCAGCCTATGTACAGACAACAATAATGTAAATTATGTTACTGTCTATAGGAGTCTAATGCAGTTTGATTGCCATCCCTGTACTGTACTACAGAGCTTTTACAACTCAAACTGGTGGTGGGATTATGTGTAGCAATGCAACCTCCAAACACTGTCAAGAAAGAAGATGAAGGTATTTCCATTGGAAGGACATCCAACAAACATAAAGGTAACAAATGTACTGTACCTTCCAATAGTTTATGTCTTAACACTTTTTTATGCATCCAAAAAATGACATATCGTAAAATATGCAGTGGTGCATTATAAAATTATAAATCAAATAATCCTGATTATTACCCCCATTGCTGTTATTCTGGACATCTCAAAGGGGATCTCAACCTGTTGAATAAGCCTTATCTGCAAGGAATAAGAGCTCTCCTTACTGAGACTTTGACAAGTAAGGCCATCTTGCAGGCGAGGGAGACTTACAGCAATTGAAGCTCCACTAGGGTATTCTGGGAAATAAAAATACATTTTCCAAGATGGGATAAGGAAAACAATGCCTCTTTTGACTACCTTGTAAGGTATCCCCCTTAACATCAAGCATGCCTTTGAAGAAGCCTAATGACATGATGCAGGATTAAAGCCAAACCAGTAGATCTTTTCCAGAAGGAACAGCTTCTCAACCATATACAAGGGTTTTTTCAATGTCCTAGCATCTTGTCAGTAGAGTTTAGAAACTTATGACTTGGGTAAGAAAGTGGGGGCTTTCCTTACAGAGACCTTAAAATTAAGGGCACCTTGTAGCTATGTGGAGACTTACAGCTATTGATGCTCCACTGGGGGATTCTGGGAAATATGCAAGTATGTGTTCCAGGATGGCATAAGGAAAACATTGCCTCTTATTTGCCAGAGCAAAGATTTGAATTGTGTGGCAAAGGGTTGTTTGACTCCTTGGTAGGTCCAACGTAAAGGTTGCAGAGATAGACCACCCATTCCATTCTAAGGATAATATGTATAAAATACTGAAAAATAGATGTATTTAACAACTTATAGCATCCACCTTCCCACCCATTTGTCTTCGTATTCTTTTTTTTGTTTAGTGTATTTATTTTGGTATATGCAATCTACAGAAACTGAGAGAAGAAAAACCCATAGGTGACCCAAATCTAGTAAAATTACTAGTCATAACTTGAGTGCCAGGGATAAAAAAAAAGTTGCATTTGAAAATTGTGACCCATTTCTGCTCTTCTCTTCAAAAAGACTGGAGTAAGATACAAGGCATGAGAACAGGTATACCTGAAACCTCTTAATAATTCTGGTTTGCTTTCACGCCCCCACGACCAATTTGTACATCATTTGTATTCAATTTTTATTATAAAAAATACCACACAATTAAATTCCAATTTAATTTAAATAAATAAAATAAATGTGTAATCTGTTTTTTAATATTTACTATTTGATTTATTATTTTACAATACAGAATACCGACCCTCACATTAATGTAGTGGTGGACAGCATGACATTTCGTAAAAGTAGATTTTTGCCTCGTGTTTGCCAACTAGTAGAATGAATCAGTCTAGCATTTCAGAGTTCATTCTCCTTGGATTTTCTCTTAATGAAGGTCATAGCATCTATCTATTTACATTTTTTCTTTTAATCTATATTTTAACCCTTGTTGCGAATGTGCTGATTATAATTCTTGTCTACAACAACAATCACCTTCATAGCCCAATGTACCTACTGCTTAGTAATTTTTCTTTCCTGGAGATCTGCTACACAGCAGTTACAGTGCCCAAGATGCTTTCAGATTTGATCAGTCAGAGTCGGTCGATATCCATTGGCGGTTGCATCACTCAATACCATTTTTTTTCTTTGTGTGCTGCAACTGAACATTTCCTCTTGGTTACTATGGCATATGACCGTTATGTGGCTATTTGCTACCCTCTTCATTATGGTGGTATTATGAGCAATACATTTTGTCTGAAACTTATTGCAGCATGCTGGTCTATCAGTGCCTTGTCTCTCACAATCCCAGCTCTTTCTGTAGCCAGGCTTCACTTCTGTGGTCCAAATACAATTGATCATTTCTTTTGTGAATTTAACCCAGTTTTAAAACTTTCCTGTACAGATACCTACATTGCCCAATTTATTTTCAACTGTCTCTCCTGGATTATTATACTCGGATGTTTAATTTGTATTGCTGTCTCTTACATCAAAATCATCGCTGCCATTATAAAAATCCCTTCCAGACATGGTAAAAGAAAAGCCTTTTCTACCTGCACATCTCATCTCACTGTTGTTGGGATATTTTATGGTACAGTCATTTTTATATATCTCCGACCAACAGTGAATGTTCCTTTCCATCAAAATAAAGTTGTGTCTGTTTTTTATATAGTAGTGACTCCAATGTTAAACCCGATAATATACAGCTTCAAGAATGAATTATTAAGGAAAGCTGCCTCCAATTTAATTGATGAATTATTTATGAAACCTGGGCGTAAAATGTAAAAATATAGTCAAATGTATCCATTTTCTCATACTGCATCATAAAGCATATCATATTACCTATGAAAGTCCAATGCTTTAGTTAAAATGTTCTAAGAATTATTGTATTCTTAACTATAGTACCATACATTTAGTAAATCACAGAATAGAAAAATTTTAACAATTCTCCTAAATACAACTTTAAATGTTGTTATTTACTTGTCATTTATTTGTTTTAGTTAATAATTTTTTATTAAATAATACATTGAAAACTGGTTGGGTATATTGGAAACAATGGGGCTCATTTACTAAGGGTCAGAACGCAACACTTTTGTCAGGTTTCCTGAATATTTTCGGTTTGCAGCAGATTGCCCAGATTGCGGCAGATTTTGGCGCACACGATCATATTTTGTACATCGGCGTCGGCCTGCACGCGACAGAAATGGGGGTGGGGGGGCCATCGGACAATTTGCAGAATTTAAAAACGGAAGAAGCACTGGGAAAAAGCAGGTGAATTCCGTAGGACCTTGGCAAAGCAGAGACACATGCAGGAAATCGGGCGCACGATGTTAGTGAATCGTGCCAGACCCGAATCCTCATCGGACAACGGACCACGGGATTGCGACGGGACCGGGTAAGTAAATCTGCCCCACTATGTCATCAGGCCATCTTTGTTTTTGGGTAGATGGCTGTTTTTTCTCTCTCATATTTTTCTATTTAGAAAAATTTTGCAAGGTTGTTGGTTAATTTTGTCTCTTTTGGAGTAAAGCACCTTTAACCCCTAAATGATCCGGCCCTTTTTCATTTTTGAGTTTTTATTTACTCCCTTCCTTCAAAAATCTTTATTTTTCTATGTAATGTGCTGTGTGATGGCTTGTACGTCTTTAACCCAAATGACATGACTCCTTTATTCTTTGGGTTGGTATGATCACAGGGATACCCAAATTTATGTAGGTTATAACGTACATTACATTTACAACAATTAATACCTCCTGTACAAAAAAATTCATCATTTTGTCATCTTCTGGCACCAATAACTTTTACATATTGCAGTGTACAGAGCTGTGTGTTGTGTCAATTTTTGTGACTTGAGATGACATCTTCAATGGTACCATTTTGAATACTGTACAGCCAAATGATCACTTTTTATAAAAGTTTTTATTTTCAAAATGTTGAAAAAGTGGAATTTTCCGCTACAGGGTCAAATTCCAGGAAAAACCATTATTATATTTTGATAAATTGGAAATTTGCGGCAATACCTAACATGTTTGATTTTTACTGTTTATTATATTTATATAAGTTCTACAGAAATTGGGGTGATTTTAATATTTTCTTTTTTTTTCTTTTTTACTATTTATAAACCTCCTAGGGTACTCTAACCCTAGGTTGCCTGATTGATCCTACCATATATTGGCAGTATATGTGGATTTCAATCATTATTTATTAGAATGTGCCACTGGAACATCATAACAAATGGCCAGAAATCATATAACTTTAGGTCTTACACAGAACCAAGGCTGTCATGGAGACAGACTGTCACTCCCCGATGATGTCATGGGAAGCAACGATCTTAGCCAAGATTGCGCTGCCCACGCGCCATTGGCTTTTTACTGCTTCTGGCGGCTTTGCTAGCAGCAATCATAGGGTTAACACTGGTTGCAATATGCAGCAAACACTCACCTTGTATGGAGAGGGCTCAGCCCATAGCCAGCATGTGAATTAGCTATACATCACATGCTGTTAGGGGTTAAAAATTTACCACTCTGAACCAACAAGATCACCAGAGCTCATTTATTAACATATTAGTAATTATTAACTCAGTATTTGACAAGCTACTCCAATGTACCTTTCCACATCCACCTGAAATTATAGCCAGTTAAAGCCAGTTCATGGCTTCAAATTTTGCTAAAAAATTTAATGGTTTTTCCCATGAAAGAAAGTTTTCAATTTTTAATCCTGTAGTGATGTTTACTCTTTAAGCGGACACTTGATCCCTCTATGCTATAAGATGTTGTGTGCTGCCAATGTGCTTACAGGTTTATCTACACTTTCATTTAGCTTTTGAACATCTAATAGCATCTGACACATTGAAAAAGAGAGATAGATATTACACAGAATGATATGCTTAGCTCTGCTAACTCACATATAACACACACAGCGCTGTAATATGTCTCCTCCCGGATAAAGACCTTATCTGTCTGTAGCTTGTAGTATAATTCTCTGCACACTGCTGTTTGCAGGCAGGAAGTGCCTGTGTCTGATCTGGTCTTGTAATGCAGGGGGGAGGGGCACAAGGCAGAGAGCACTGCAGTGTGCAGACAAGAGAAGAATTCACGAAAACTATTCAGTGTTTTCAGCTCCTCCTGGTTCAAATCCAAAAAACTGTCAGTTTAAAAGTGGCCTTAGACACTACTGAGCTTCGCGCTAAACTGTAACCAAATATTCCATGAATGTGCTTTTTAAAATTTCCTTCAATAAATTTTGTACTCTCCAGAGCCCTATTTGAATGAATCCCATCCATGCCTTGTCATCAAGGCCTACATCCTCCTTCATAATTTAACCAAGATGGTTGTGAATATGATGTGACTATAGAAATCACCACAGCAAGAGCAAATTCAAACATCCCACAAAATGCAAAACCAGCTATAGGAAGGAAATTAAATGCTAATTACTTTGTCCCCAGAGGAAGCTATAAAAAGGCAGCAGAATGTTATTAGTGTTTTCTGATTTAATTTTTAGAGCAGAAATAATATTTTGAGACTCTTGGTGTTGCCAGAAAAAAGCAATAAGTGTTGTTTTTTAAACACTGGTACAAATGATCACAACTAGAGATGAGCGAGCACTAAAATGCTCGAGTGCTCGTTATTCGAGACAAACTTTTCCTGATGCTCGAGTGCTCGTCTCGAATAACGAACCCCATTGAAGTCAATGGGAGACTCGAGCATTTTTCAAAGGGACCATGGTTCGGGAATAAAATGTGTTAATTAATTGAAAAAGAATGTCTTCTGATAAGTTAGCAGATGTATGCAAACATCTGCAATCTATTCTTCACTGTTCCGCGCGTATATTATCTCCCGACAAGTTAGCAGATGTGAAGAACAGTGAAGAATAGAATAAAAACAGTGAACACAGGATCATTTTAGTGAAAAACACAGTGAAGAATAGATTGCAGATGTTCGGCACATCTGCTTACTTGTCGGGAGATACGCTGTCCCGGGATCCGCTGCTCTTCTTCCACTGAAGTCTCCCCGATGTCTCCGTGCCGCTGCCCGATGTCTCCGTGCCCCGATGTCTCCGTGCCCCGATGTCTCCGTGCCGCTCCGTGCCGCTGCCTGGTGTCTCTGTGCTGCTCCCCGGTGCCTTTGTGCTGCTCCCCGGTGCCTTTGTGCTGCTCCCCGGTGCCTTTGTGCTGTTCCCCGGTGTCTCTGTGCTGCTCCCCGGTGTCTCTGTGCTGCTCCCCGGTGTCTCTGTGCTGCTCCCCGGTGTCTCTGTGCTGCTCCCCGGTGTCTCTGTCCTGCTCAACCTGTTCTTCAATGTGTTCTTCACATACTATTTTGTTTGCACCGTTCCGCGCGTATCTTCCGACAAGTAAGCAGATGTGCCAAACATCTGTAATCTATTCTTCACTGTGTTCTTTACTGTGTTTTTCACTTAAATTATCCTGTGTTCACAGTGTTCACTGTTTTTATTCTATTCTTCATTGTTCTTCACTGTGTTTTTTTAATTAAATGCTCGATCTCGAGCAGGGGAAATACTCGTCCGAGCAACGAGCCGTTTCGAGTACCTCAATACTCGAACGAGCATCAAGCTCGGACGAGTATACTCGCTCATCTCTAATCACAACCGTCTCATCTTGTTATCTGCCCTTTGCCATGCTCATCGGGAGCGCAGTGCATAGGCAGAATCTAAAACTCACCTTTCTGCACTCTTTGCTGTATGCGACGTCTCTGTAGTTTGCACACTTGATTATGTCATTGGGTGTACCGGCGGCAGAGCCGGCACGAACAGCGGGCACATGCTGAAGAAGGAAGACAGCTGCTGGCACTGCTTTGGGGAGCAAGGAAAGGTGAGTACATGGGTTTTTTTCCCCACAGTAGGGGAGACAGTGTGACTGCCAGGGAGATGGTGGTGAGTGAGCACAGTATGGCTACTGGATTGGGGACAGTGTAGCTATGGGGGGGTGGGGGTAGTGTGGATACTGTGGGGGACATTCTAGCTTATGGAGGGGTGAGGAGAGTGTGGCTTATGGAGGGAGGAGGATAGTGTGTCAACTGGGGAGGGGACAGTGTGGCTTATGGAGGGGTTAGGACAGTGTGGCTTATGGAGGGAGGAGGATAGTGTGGCAACTGGGGAGGGGACAGTGTGGCTTATGGAGGGGTTAGGACAGTGTGGCTTATGGAGGGAGGAGGATAGTGTGGCAACTGGGGAGGGGACAGTGTGGCAACTGGGGAGGGGACAGTGTGGCTACTGGGGAGGGGACAGTGTGGCTACTGGGGAGGGGACAATGTGGATACTGGGGAGAGGACAAGGTGGCTATTGGGGAGGGGGAACAGTGTCTTATAGGGGGTGAGAACAACGTAGCTATTGGGGAGAGGGGACAGTGTGGCTACTAGGGTGGACAGTGTGGCTATTGCAGGAGAGGCAGTGTGGTGTCAGATGCGATTTTACGGAGTTTATGGGGACCAACTACGGCTCTGTTGCTCAGGGGCCTACTTAAACGTGGAGCCTGCCCTGCTGCTGTATATCAAGCTCCTGCTCCTGCACACACTGTGTGTAACTGTGTTATAAAGTGTTTATGTTTGTGTGTAGACATGTGTAGTTTTTTTTCAGATTCAAATCTGAACTGGACTCTGGATTCTTTCAAAACTTACAAATTAAAAAAGTCCTACCGGCAGTACTATAATGTAAAGGAATTCCAATACTAATTTATTCAGGGGATTAAGAAACGGCAATCCAAATATTAAATGCAATGTTTCAGTCTATAAATATCAGGCACAGATTGCAAGATATACAATAGGGAAAAAGGACCCTGTGGTGACCGTTATAGCTCATGCAGAAGGTGAGATATGCAGGATCATCCGCTAAAGCAGTGATTTTCAACTTTTTTTGAGCCGCAACACACTTTTTATACTTAGAAAATCCTGGGGCACACCACCAACCAAAATAGCACAAAATGACAGTAAAACAGTCATATTATACATATAGTTAATAATATAGATTCTAAATTTATTTTACTCACTCATTGTGAAACCTGGGCCTGTTTCGATAAACACAAAAGGGATATCCTGGCAGGAATGGTGGAAAGACACGAAGCTCTTCCTCAACAGTTCTCAGTTTCTCCCTGTTTTTAGTATATGGTGCTGATTATTATGTGGCTCATATACTGCAAAATAAAGGGGTACAATGAGAAGTACTATGGCCATGAGGCCAGAGTACAAGTGCCAGCTCATATACTCAGCATATGAGCTGGTACTTGTAGTACTCCAGCCTCATGAGTATAGTATTTCTCATTTTACATTTCTCATTGTTATATGCAGTATACTGCTGGAGTACTAAACCATTAGTAACCATTTTAAACCTTTATACTGGAGGGGGGCCCACAATCTACATACAACCCTAGACCCATTTGAACCTAAATCTGCCCGGTTACTTTTATAGGTTTCCTAAAGAAAAAATGGCTTTGTGCCAGTTTTTTTGGCGGCTGCATTTTTTTTTTGTTGCTGTGCCATGTACGTCATAGTATGTGCTGGCGCCACAATTTTGCTTCTTTACCTGTACTAGTAGTGTCCTGACACTTTTTTTTGTACATAATAAGATCAAGAAAAGTCTGCCAACTTTTAAACCCCTTTAGGAATGTTGTTTGACATTTCTGATCGTTCATCTTAACCACTTTGTTAACAATGGGGGCACATTGAACCAAAAGTGTGTTTGCCTGTTTATAATGCAGGGTGCGCCACAAGTTTTGTTGCATGCACCAGAAATGTGTCTCTTATTAATTACCTGTGCAAGCAGTTTGCTCTGAATAGAACAGGCAGAGTCTGACAGAAAACTGGAGCACGGCCCTTAGTAAATGTGGGCCAATGTGTTTACCACCCTTCCTTGTTCTATATTGTTTTTAGTACACATTTGACTACAGTTTTATGCAATAAGATAATTCATAGAAAATATATTTTTGTTACTATTACAGTAAAAATGGCCGAAATTATTGAAAAAACAAATTTTTCCATTTTTCTGTTATTTCTAAGTGGTAAAGAGAATATTTTGAGACAAAATGGTTTTGGGAATTGTACACATATACTTACACTGTGTAAATCAATGCTATTTGCATAATTTTTTTTTTGCTATTTCGGCTCAGCACAAGGCATAAACTTGCCGATAATGGATTTTGGAGTGCAGGGACTTGTTGCTTTCCTATACGGAAAATATATAAAACTAATAAATCTTCATTTCCAAAAGTTTGGGTCCTGTTTCGACTCACAAATCCTGTAATGCCCACTGATGTCATCAGGAGCAACAATGCTTCCGAACATGGCGGCAAGCAGTGCAGCAGGCTGAGAACTCATTCTATTGATCTAAATTTAAAGAGTTAACACCAGCGATAGATGCTAGCATAATTGTGGTTGTTACTTGTGGGGGTTTAGGTCTAGACAAGACCATAAAACAGGAGACATTTTATGTTTCTTTAAGTGCAGGTTCTATATTTGTTTCAAAAATGTGTGCATAACATAGGACATAGAGGCCTTTCAATTAAAAGAAAGGGATGGGGAGTTTGGCACAGATTTCTCCGGCCAATGTGAACTGAGCCTTTTACTTTCCAATTATTCTTGAGTATCAGAAAATATTCTCCAAAATTGTTATTTCATGGAGAATACCAGCATTTACCAAGAAAGACATGTCATAAGTGGTGAGGGTTGGCTTATTTGTGAGCCAACACAGAGAATTATATAAAATAAAACTGAAAAGAATTTCACATGGTCAGTACTTGTGTTCATGAATATTTTCTGTATCTTTTTACTATTCCAACAACAATAAAAAAAAATACAAAGTAACATTTTAAATTTGAGTCGAATATAAATATTTTTTGTATTTTTACCAAAGACTTGCATGTGGTTTCCTCCTGTTAGGGATGAATTTACTGGGAAGTCTCAGGACTTCTCTTGGTTGTAGAGTGACTTATAAATTAGAAAAAGGACGCCAGTGCTGATATATCAGGATGAGAGCAAAATGCAAGACGCAGGCTCCAATATTTTAGAAAAGGAATGACTGACCAGTAAGTTGGTCTCTGGTCCTTGGGCAGTTGATAATTTCTTCTGCTGTACACTAAGGTCAGTTCTATTTCTGCTTCTTGAGAAATAGAAACCTAAAACTCACCCAGTTCCAGTAACTCACGTGGCCTGTTCTGAATACTAGGCGGATTATACAAGATGGAAGCTACGTACACAAAATGACAGTTAATATCTACTGTAATCTCTCATATTCCCCATTTTTTAGACCTGCAAATGAGTAAATGAGTGGTCTCCTAAAACCCCGGGTACTTTCAGGGGCTATGTCCTTCCTGCTGGACTTGGTTTTAATACTTCATCAGATTACCCCAGAGCTTATCTACTCACACTTGACTTTTTTTGTCTGAAACATATACCAGAGGAGCGTTATACTCTCTTTCGAATACAATGGCTTTAACTGCAATTTGTCCCATGTTGGATTTTATTAGAGGGACCACACAACAAGCGATTAGAGCAAGCAATATAATAACTATGCCGGTAATAATGCTGACTTGTGTCAGGAAACCTTTCCAGTTAGTGAACCAGTCTGAAAAGAACAAAGTGTCCACCCCACCAGCATTTTCTTTCAGTTCATAATATAGTGCGGTAATCTTTTCCAGAGAAGGGGAGTGATGGATCCAACAGGCAAGGTATTGTTAAGTATAAAGGTACAATATGAATCACCAACCATCTTGCAAATGCCACCCTTTGCATGGCTCACATCTAGGGCCATCCAGTTCTGGGAGGTCATAATGAAAGTAACTGAGATCTGATGAGTGATACCCTTGAGGAAATCCCAATATTTGATCCATTCTACGTTTTTGTTGATGGAGACCTGGGAAATAATGGACTCTAAACCAGCCCATATCTGGTTATGGGCCTTGAACTCGTCTGGGGTCCCCTTTGAACCCCTCCAGCAACTATGAAGGCCCTTTCATCCAAGGAACCCCTAGAAACCATCGTTGATCTATGTAACCAGTAGTGTTTTCTGTATGGACCTTAATGAACATTTCTCTGGGATCTATCGGAAAGGGCTGGATGAAATCTACCAGAAAGTAACATAACTACCATCCTCAGTGATGGCAACCTGTTGTGGTGTGGACAGGGAGACAAGACACAAAAGGATATGTAGGCACCCTAGGATGAGGGTGGCTGTACACTTTTGCAATGGGAAGCGTGGAGCCATGCTTATTCTCCTTCGAGCTTGATTTGTCAGCAGGACTTGGTAGGGGCTGTCAAAATGGAGCTCCAGACTCCTCCTTGTGTGTCTCTTGATGATCACCCAATCCACAGGCTGCAGGTGTGTGTCCTCAGGTCCCAATTTGGATCTGGAAGGGAGTCAAGAACAAGTTTGTGAACCCTATCCAGGGACTGGCATGGCATTGAAGTGTAGTTATAGTACGGAATCCAGTCACACTGATTATGAATTTGAATTTTTTTATTTTGCACACAGTTAAATTCAAGTGACGTTTCGGTCAATCACTGACCTTCTTCGGGCACTGTGAATGGTGAGATGGGATAACATATAAGTATTTATGCATGACAGTGAGGAAGGTTTCAAAACGGGAAACAAGGGGATATGTACAGTGGGCATATTTACATATTTACACAACAAGTATACATGATACATATACAGAGAAGGTCAGGATAGTTCCTGTGACACAAGGGTAAATCATGTATCAATTAACATAGTATATCAATTCATATGGTAATGGATGAGCAGGGAGACTTTGGGAATGCTATAGGATTCAGTAGTAGAGGGCTTGACAGGGTACTCAAGTAGTAATGGTACCTGTAAAGGAAGTATAAGAATATAAAACAGTGCTTACCAGTATGCAAGTTTAGTAAGAGTTCAGAAGCTGCTATGCAGGCTGGGCGCTTAAGGGAAGAGCGGGAGTCCGCTTGTGTGGTAGAAGCGCTGCAGTGGTAAGTGTTGTGAGGCTTTAAATAGGAATATTAGGCGCGCGAGCGCCTGAAGACGTCACTTCCGGTCTGGACCGGAAGTGCGTCATAGCTTGCGTTCCACCCGTTGCCGCGAGGTGGAACGCATGGGCTATTATATGCTGATTGGAGCAGAGATGATGGGGGAGTGGTTGTAGCAAGTATTAATGTTAATGGATGTATTAAAAGGTTAGAGAAATAAGGAGAATGGCGCAATAATAGTATCAAAGGGGGATACTATTAGAAGTTAATATAGGATAATGGGAGTAATTAGGCTAAAAAGAAAATGCCTATATAATAGAGTAAATTGGAATGCGCCAAATATTGAAAGTGATATGCAGTGTATCATATGCTACAATGGGAGTAGATGCAATAGTAGTAATGGGGAGCAAATATGGAATGTGGGAATATATATGGCATATGTAGATGTACAAAGTGATAACATAGCAATAACACAGATTAGACATATATCTACTATATTGCATATACAATACCATAGCGTTGATGATATGTATGTTTTCAGCGTCTCTGTAACAAAAATAGAATTGTTCATATTAATAACAAATCAGCAGAAGCTTTGGATATTATAGTCCCTATTCATTCCTTTAGGTGACAGCGTTTGTAGTGTGTGAATCCAAAACGACTCTCTTTTTTTCAGAATTGATACTCAGTCCCCACTGCGTCTCGGGGTCCCTATTTGTTCGATAACCTGGAATTTTAGTTGGTTAATAGAATGGTTTTTTTCAAGGAAGTGGGCTGGTATTGGGAGTAAAGTGTTCTTTAGTCTGATGGTAGATTTATGTTTGGAAATTCTGTCTTTGATGGGTAATGTGGTCTCACCGACATATGCGAGGCCACATGGGCATTTGATCATGTAGATCACAAAATCGGAGTTACATGTGAAGAAATCATGTATGGGATAATTTTTCCCGTTAAGGGGGTGTGAAAAAGTCTCGCCTTTTTGTACATTGTTGCATTGTGCACAAGAAAGGCATGGGAAGGTGCCTTTTTTCTGAGTTTTCAGGAATAGTTGTTTTTGTAATTTAATTCCCGAGCCTATGTCAGCTTTAACTAATCTGTCTCTTAGGTTATCGGGACGTTTGAAGCAGGGTAGAAATGGTTCGTTGAACTCTGGGATATTTGGGTGTCCTTTATGGAGTATGGGCCAGTGTTTCCGTATGATTTTATGGACTTTAAAAGAAAAAGGGTGATAGGTGTGGACAAAAGGTATGCGACTTTGGGCGGACCTTTTGGGTCTCGAGGGCGTATTTCTGTATTTTGTGAGTGTATTGGAAGGGTATCCTCTTTCTGAGAATTTAGCTTGCATCTCCTCTAATCTAGTGTTTAGGACATCTGGTTTGCTGATGATCCTTTCAAGTCTTTTGTACTGGGAGATGGGGAGTGAGTTTTTTGTAGATTTGGGGTGACAGCTAGTAAAGTGAAGGAGGTTGTTACGATCGGTTGGTTTGGTATAGAGATCTGACCATAAGGTCCCATCTGTCTCTTTGATGATCATGGTGTCTAGGAACTTCCTAGACACCATGATCATCAAAGAGACAGATGGGACCTTATGGTCAGATCTCTATACCAAACCAACCGATCGTAACAACCTCCTTCACTTTACTAGCTGTCACCCCAAATCTACAAAAAAACTCACTCCCCATCTCCCAGTACAAAAGACTTGAAAGGATCATCAGCAAACCAGATGTCCTAAACACTAGATTAGAGGAGATGCAAGCTAAATTCTCAGAAAGAGGATACCCTTCCAATACACTCACAAAATACAGAAATACGCCCTCGAGACCCAAAAGGTCCGCCCAAAGTCGCATACCTTTTGTCCACACCTATCACCCTTTTTCTTTTAAAGTCCATAAAATCATACGGAAACACTGGCCCATACTCCATAAAGGACACCCAAATATCCCAGAGTTCAACGAACCATTTCTACCCTGCTTCAAACGTCCCGATAACCTAAGAGACAGATTAGTTAAAGCTGACATAGGCTCGGGAATTAAATTACAAAAACAACTATTCCTGAAAACTCAGAAAAAAGGCACCTTCCCATGCCTTTCTTGTGCACAATGCAACAATGTACAAAAAGGCGAGACTTTTTCACACCCCCTTAACGGGAAAAATTATCCCATACATGATTTCTTCACATGTAACTCCGATTTTGTGATCTACATGATCAAATGCCCATGTGGCCTCGCATATGTCGGTGAGACCACATTACCCATCAAAGACAGAATTTCCAAACATAAATCTACCATCAGACTAAAGAACACTTTACTCCCAATACCAGCCCACTTCCTTGAAAAAAACCATTCTATTAACCAACTAAAATTCCAGGTTATCGAACAAATAGGGACCCCGAGACGCAGTGGGGACTGAGTATCAATTCTGAAAAAAAGAGAGTCGTTTTGGATTCACACACTACAAACGCTGTCACCTAAAGGAATGAATAGGGACTATAATATCCAAAGCTTCTGCTGATTTGTTATTAATATGAACAATTCTATTTTTGTTACAGAGACGCTGAAAACATACATATCATCAACGCTATGGTATTGTATATGCAATATAGTAGATATATGTCTAATCTGTGTTATTGCTATGTTATCACTTTGTACATCTACATATGCCATATATATTCCCACATTCCATATTTGCTCCCCATTACTACTATTGCATCTACTCCCATTGTAGCATATGATACACTGCATATCACTTTCAATATTTGGCGCATTCCAATTTACTCTATTATATAGGCATTTTCTTTTTAGCCTAATTACTCCCATTATCCTATATTAACTTCTAATAGTATCCCCCTTTGATACTATTATTGCGCCATTCTCCTTATTTCTCTAACCTTTTAATACATCCATTAACATTAATACTTGTAAATACAAAAGAAAAGAAGACGGATGCATATATGCAAAATTTAACAAATCTCGTTTTTATTATTTAATATATACAAAGACATACAGTTTTAAAACACCATTAAAAGGTCCCTAAATGGACATACAAAAAACACAATCAGGCAGAGGTATGGGATTTGTGAATGAGGTAGTAATGATAGAAAAAACAAACAAAAGTGTGCCTAATGTATACACAATACAGGAATACCTGTGTTGTATATGGAGACCAGAGCAAAATGTTTGAAATGAGGTACAAATAGCAATAGGTTTCTTAAGTGAAGTAAATCATAATACCTGGTCTCTATGAGGTCTATATGGCCAAGGTTAAACCTGCCAAAAATAACATCAGGCACAATCTGAGTACATCATAAATAGATACAGTACAAATTGCTAGTCCCAACCTGTGTCTGAAGTAGGATGACCCGACGCGTGTCGCCTATCAGGTAGGCTTCATCCTGATGACTGAGTGATCTAAGACTATGTCACTAGCTTTGTAAAAGAGGAGATCTACTGAGGCCAATGCTCTGACACAGGTGTGAGCTCCTCTGGCTACCGGATCTAGCCTAGCAGAGTAATAAGCAATGGGCCAAGGAAAACCACTATGTTGTTAAACCAGGACCTCGGTGGCATGGCCTGCGCACTGAAAATGGCTTTGTGTAGTGTGGGGTACCCAGCGCTGGTGCAGACAGGATTGCCATCTTAAGACTATGGAAAGCATCTATTCCCTCCGGACGGAGGGCAAGAGGGCTGGGACCAATGAAGTCATAGAGGGGTTGCATCAGGCTGAAGGCAGAACTAATCCATGGTCTGCAGTAGTTGACCAGTACTAGAAACATGCAAAGAGGTTTAGGGCCTTGGGACAGGGGCATATTCTTGATTGCCAGCTTTTTTTTCTCTGTCAGGTTTGTGCCTGTGGCTGAGAGGCAGTGACCGGTACTGACCTTCTCCTGGCAGTACCGGAGTTTGTACCTGGAAGTCTTGCACCCTTTTCCAAAGAGGAAACACATGAGAATGATTGATGCATCAACATATTGTAACAGTACAACATCAAGTGGGGGGCATACAATCTGCCAGCACTTATTGAAGGGCTGTGGAGTACTGGGTGGGGGAGTTTTGCCCCCCTTGTGGGCGTCTGCACCAGGTGTACTGGAAGAATAAGTTGATAAAGGCAAACAGGTACTGGCCATCTTCATGTAGGGGCACAGAGAAGAAAGCATTTGCCAAATCAATAAGAGTCAACCATCTGGTAGGTGTCAGGCTCACCTTTCTTTGTTTTATTTATTTTTTCACTAGGAAGCGGGTAGTGTGAGCTACAGAGATGGTTTTCTTGATAACCCCTGCTAGCAGTTTCTGAATCTGCTAGTTATCTGCAGCCTTATGGGCAGGTTTGAGGGGGTACTGCTTGATACGGGGGGAGGAGGGGCTTTTTTCTGGGAGACAAATTAAACATCATTGGGCTAACTGGGGGGAAGTCCCACATCAGTTTCAGTCTTTACCCAAAAAGTTTTGGAACTTCATTTTCTACTCTGTTAAGTTCAACGTGGAGAACAGGGAAGACATTAGCACCACAAATATAAAAAGGTCTCTCCTGAATACATAAATCCACCCCTCTTGTGGTATGGGTTAGGGGGGTGGAGGACGCTGCTCTAGATGCTAGACACCATCTTTCCTCTTTTGTTTTCTCTCTTCAGTGAGCACTCTGAAGGATCCTCCACATGTATCACATAATTTACAATGTACTGTATCTTTTTAACATTTCTTCTTGCCCCATCTGAATTCTGTAAGCCAAATCTAGGACATGTCCATCCTTCTGTACTTCTTTCAGTCTGACCTGGAAAATCTGTCACTGGCCTAAGTTTCCATATAAATAACGAAGGTACCGCACTCTCAAAAAAATTAATGTGGTGCTCAAAAAATAGGGTTCTCAGTCCAATTGTAGCAATTCAGAAATACAGTAGATTCTTTGGCACACACAATAAAAGCTTTGCTTGAATTTTCTTTTTTATTTTGCAAAAGGTTTTTCACAACATATAGCCTTCACCTTGATATAGTTTTACATGACAAATTATTGTAATAGATTAAAAATAACACAACGTTTCGGTCATCACGACCTTTGTCAAGTATGATATATATTTTGGATGCTTTTTTCTTTAGGTATCATTCTTTGATGAAATCCATTTGTCTGTATTTCACCTAGTACTCCCTTTCTATTCTGAAGGTTGAGCATTTTTCTATATTTTATCTCGTATATACTCGAGTGTAAGTTGACCTGAGTATAAGCCGAGACCCCTAATTTTGCCACCAAAACTGGGAAAACATTTGACTCGAGTATAAGCCGAGGGTGGGAAATGCATTGATGACAGACCCCCCCAGTATATAGCCAGCAAGTCCCCAGTAGTATATAGCTAGCAAGTCCCCAGTAGTATATAGCCAGTAAGTCCCCAGTAGTATATAGCTAGCAAGTCACCAGTAGTATATAGCCAGCCTGCCCCCAGTAGTATACAGCCAACCTGCCCCCAGTAGTATACAGCCAGCCCAGCCTGCCCCCAGTAGTATACAGCCAGACCAGCCTGCCCCTAGTGGTATACAGCCAGCCCAGCCTGCCCCCAGTAGTATACAGCCAGCCCTGCCGGCCCCCAGTACTATATAGCCAGCCCAGCTTTCCTCCAGTAGTATACAGCCAGCCCAGCCTGCCCCGTGTAGTATAAAGCCAGTCCAGCCCGCCCCCAGTAGTATACAGCCATCCCAGCCTGCGCCCATTAGTATACAGCCAACTCAGCAGTAAAAAAAAATAATAAACCTATATGTTCACCCTCCGGCAGCCCCGATGTGCAGCGCTGCTCCCACGATGTCCGTGCGGCTCCTCTTCTGTCTTCCGCACCCGTCTTCTGTCTTCGGGAACATCTTGCAGGGCGCGGCCATGTTCTTCCCGGCCGGCCGCTGCTGACGTCATACTATGCGCCGGCCGGGAGAAAAACATGGCGGCTCCCTACAGGATGTTACTGAAGAAAGAAGACAGAAGAAGACATTGGGGGATCAGCGCTGCACATCAAGGCCAATGGAGGGTGAGTATATAAGGGGTTTTTTTAAGTGCTGGGCTGGCTGTATTGCCGAGTTGAGAATTTCAGCACATTTTTTGATTGTACGGTATATGAAATTATAATATAGAACATTCATAGAATCATATGTGAAATTATATAGGATATTCATGTCTATCTTAGCATGGATCATGTTTATATTACTAGAATGCCAATGTACTTAGAATGTTCCTTTCCTATGGATCACATATGTTTATCTTTTTCTTTAACATAAAATGTTTTTGTGTTTATAGACATACTTACCTCCTTATGTTTTTCTTTATACAAGATATTATAAGCCTTCTATTTATTCCCAATTATTTTATTTACAGAATAGATCATACTTGACAAAGGTCGTGATGACCGAAACGTTGTGTGTTATTTTTGATCTACTACAATAATTTATCCTGTAAAACTATATCAAGGTGAAGGCTATATGTTGTGAAAAAACCTTTTGAAAAATAAAAAAGAAAATTCAAGCAAAGATTTTATTGTGTGTGCCAAAGAATCTGTTTTTGAATGGCCTAAGTTTCCAGTGGTCCACTTTCCTATCCCCATTCAGTGTATACACCAGTTAACTCTTGTCATAGTATACTCTTTTTTCCGACTTCAACAACACCTTTACAACCAACTGTCTACATCAAGCCAACCTGCTGCCTGTGTATACTACTTTTAATCTCTCAACATACCACCTTTCTTACACAGGGCAGATTCCCATTCGGGACAGACAAAGTGGTCTTTAAACATTTATAAGACCTTCAACTATCTATCACTGTTCTTAACCCGAGCTTCATAATTCCTTTGACATAGTATGCCCATCGGGACAGACAATATGGGATATGTTAAACAATGTTTTAATAGACTAGCAAACAAACCTCACATAGTCCACACGGGCAGTAAAGACTGGGTCAAGGTAGACAATGAAAGTGTTCTTACCTTGGAGTGCATTTTATGTTGATTCTATTAAACCATCAGAGATGGACTGGGTTGGAGGTTCCTCAGGTCATCAACCTGCGAAAATGGTATTTTCGTACTATTACTAAAGACTTGCATGTGGTTTTCCCCTTTTAGAGATGAATTTGCCGTGAAGTCTCACGACTTCTCTAGGTTGTAGAGTAACTTCCAAATTCGAAAAAGGGCACCAGTGCTGATATATCAGGATGAGAGCAAAAACCAAGTAGAAACAATAGTGACCGCACACTTGATAGAGGGGTGGTGCTCAATGTAGGATTCTCAATTCATGTTCAATCTATATGGAGAACATGGCACACACCGGATTTAGATTTTTTCAAATGATTTTTATTCCAGTGATTATATCACATAGCAAAGCCTTCACCGTAATATATGAAATACAAGAGTAATTTTTCACAGATCATAAATATTTAACACAACATTTCGGTCATCTCGACCTTTGTCAAGTAGGATCTGACATAAGGAGCATGTCATGTGGAGAGATGGTGAGGCGGAATAATAATCACTGGAATAAAAATCCTTTGAAAAAAATCTAAATCTGGTGTGTGCCATGTTCTCCATATAGAGAGCAAAAACCAAGACACAGGCTCCAGTGTCTTCGAAAAGACAGCTCATATTTTATTGTTAGTATTACACATATTTCTGCTTGGCTAATGTGATTAGCATAGGCAAAGGTAAATAAGTAACCTCACTGGGTTCTAAGGAATAACTGACCAGCTAATTGGTTACTTGTCCTCGACAGTTTCTGCTGTTAGAAACCTAAAACTCACCCAATTCCCATAACTTACTGGCCTGTTCTAATTACCAGGCAGATGATACAAGATAGAAGCTATCTACTATAATAAATCTATTGTAATCTCCCACACCCCTCAAGAAAAGATAAACTATTTAACAGCAAAATCGTACTTTGTCAAAAAAAAATGCATCAAACGTGTCTGCAAAAAATCTATTGGAGGCATTTATCATTCCCTTTGCGGTGTAACAAAACAACCATTGACTATTAGTTTGTTTTTTTCTTTCATTTGCGCAAATTGGCATTTATTAAATAAAATCCAGGAATTAGTCAGATGGGCAAAGATGGGTGGGGAAACTCTGATGTCCATAGGAAATAAGTTGGCACTCTGCAATTCAGGCAGGAATAGGACCTTCTCTATAATTTGTGATGTGGCAACAGGTACAGCGTCAATAGCTACATAGACACATATGCCTGACTTTGAATTCACATAATTAAGCAGAACATGTTCTCATATTCTGGTTAATGTTCATGTTCTCATACACATATTCTAGGAAAACTGGCAATGTTTAATATTAAGGTTATGTAAGCATGAATTATTTCTAATTGTATTTGACTAAATTAAAATATGTTTTCTTATAAAGTAAGTTCTTAATGGCAATTTTCACATCTTTGTTACGAAAGCTATATATAAGAGGGTTCACCACAGGGGTCACCACTATGTAAAAAATAGAAAATACTTTATTTAATTCAAAATTTTTGCTGGCTCTTGGGCGAACATAAACACAGGCCACGGAGCCAAAGAATATAAGGACAACTATAAGGTGGGAAGCACAAGTTGAGAAAGCCTTGAATTTCCCAATAAAGGACGGAATCATTGATATTGTCATTATAATGCGAATATAGGTTCCTAGGGTCAAAGTGAATGAACATAAAACTATAGCAGTAGCAGAGAAGAAATTCAAGATTTGCAGCTTATTTGTATTGTGACATGATAGTTGAAGCAAAGGGGAAAGATCACAAAAGAAATGGTGAATATTTCTGCCACAGAACTGTAAATTGGCAATTATGAAGGTAGGAATAAGGTTTGTAGAAAAGCCCATTAGCCAACATGCTAAAGCTAGATTACGACACACAGGGCGACTCATAATAAGCTTATAGTGCAATGGTTTGCACACTGCACAGTATCGATCATAAGACATAACTGAAAAAAGAAAACACTCAATGGATCCTAAGGCGAAAACAAAATAAAACTGTGTGATACAATTTCTGAAAGAGATAGATTGGTTCATCCCAGTCAAAAGGACAAGGAGCTGGGGAATGGTTACAGATGTGTATAAAATTTCAATAAAGGAGAGGTTGCTGATAAAGAAATACATGGGGCTGTGAAGATGGACATTAGTGCAGGTTATGGTTATAATGAGGACATTCCCGGTAATAGTTAAGATGTACATGACAAAAATGATACCAAAAACAATCCAGTGCCATGTGTGGAACACAGGGAATCCACGCAATATAAAATCTGTAACATTATCAAAGAACATATTCTCCATTCTTCAAATAAACTGTATTCCCATGGAATAATGGAAAAAATGTTACCTTTAAATTTATTCTTTTTTTTTATATACGATTTTTAAAGTTTTTTTAAGGGCAAACTAAAATAAGTGTAGCTGAATTCAATTTGCTGCAGAATCGTAAAAGTTCTAAGCATATACAGTGTGTATTTTAATGTACTTAGAGATTCATGTAGAGTTAGATCTTACAAGATTTTTTTGTTTCATTTATTTACAATAATATTTATACAGGCTGATTGGAGGTTAATCTTATAAATGATGGTGAGAACAATGGTAATAGTGATAAAACATTTACTGTATCTTGCACTGTAAACAATGTTAAATTACTTACATTAAAGTGCAATTTTCCATGGCATTTTAATGAATTAATTGTTTATAGTTACAATACAAAGAAGACAATCTGAGATCAACATATATTAACTATGAATTATCATGTGGAGGAAAAAGGGAATAGTTGCATACAGTGTCGGACTGGCCCACCAGGTGGTCCCTGGCTTAACCCAATGCTGAACCCCAGAGGTCCATCAGAAAACACCATAATTTGGAGGCTGCTAGAGTATATTTCCTGTGGGATAATGAAGAGTGGGCCCCCAAATTGATTTTCTCTGGTGGGCCTAAGGAAACCCAGTCTGACACTGGTTTGGTATCCCAGCACAATACTTATGTCTTGCATTGATGTATACTTTAATTTTTTTTGTCTTGTATGTAGAAGTTAACCAGTACCATAAAACAACTAAACAATGACAAATACGGCACAATAGGAACAAGATGCACAAAACTGAGCCGAATGTGCTAAGATTTAATAGTGGTGAAAGTGATGTTATACTGTGGATAGTTGTAATGAATGGGCATGATGTTTTCCAGGAGGCATACATTTACTTTGGATAATAAGGAAATGTATTACTGTAGGAGCAAGTTCTTTTTGTGTTGCACAACCTTACATTGTTTTCCCAGGTGTACTGCAAGTAAAACAAATGTGCATCAAAAATAACACTCCATATCCAGAATTATTTATTATAGACCTGCTTCTGAATGATCTAAGTGAGTGCTGTAAATTGCGCCAAAAACATATATAAATATATTAAACCTGTTGCAAATCAAAAGCCATGCTCACATTAGGAGCAAAAAAAGACAAGTCTTGAGACCCGAGAAGCCAAGCTTTTTGTGGTGCCGACACTTTGTAATAAACGGGCAAAACTGGTGCAAAACTGGTGCTGCTCACTCCCTAAAAGGAAAAATAAAAATACTGCTTTTGAGAGACAGACACAAGAAAAAATAGCTGTGTCATTAAAACTAAAATAAGCTTAGTCATTAAGAGGTCAACAAGGAAAAATATTTAGGGTATATTCACACATAAAAAAATGCTTCTCCCATTAAAATAAATGGGAGACAAAAAGATTCTCTCTGAGTCACGGGAATAAGCATCAAAATACTTGCTTCAACTCAAAAGTTGTGTTTGCTCTCAGGCAAACACGAACAAAGGCCAGGGCCCCAAAAGATATTAGATGAACTATAAGGTGTGAAGCACAAGTCGAGAAAGCCTTGAATTTCCCAGTAAAGGAAGGTATTGCTGATATTGTCATTATAATGTGAACATAGGTTCCCAGGGTCAAAGCAAATGAACATAAGAGAAGCAGAGAAGAAATTCAAGGTTTGCAGCTTACTTGTATTTTGACAAGGGGAAAGGTCACAAAAGAAATGGTGAATGTTTCTACCATTTTAAATTAGCAATAATAAGAGTGGAAATAAGGTTTGTCGCAAGAAGCCCATTAGCAAACATGCTAAAGCTTGAAGTGCAATGGGCTGCACACTGCACAATAATGATCACAGGACATAACTGAATAAAGAAAACCCTTAATGGATCGTGAAGAAAAAAAAATAAAACCGTGTCATACAATTTCTAAAGGACATAGATCAGTTCCCCCAGATCCCCCAGTCAAGAGGAGATCTGGGACCTGGGCAATGGTTACAGATCTGTATAACATTTCAAGACAAGTTGATGAAGAAGTGCAATAGGGCTTTGAAGTTGGGTGTCAGTATAAGATATAAAAAGCATGCACACAACTACACTAAGTGTGATCCTGGAGACTGCAATAGTGACAAGTCTGATTTTATATACATTTATTAATGAGCATGATGTTACCCCATGAGTGCACTTATACTATTGGCATGATCTCCCGAGATAGCAATGTTTAAGCAAAACATAATAATGATAAAAATATAATGGCAGCATATCCCTTGTATAGTATTCAATATATTATTTTATATTTGAAATAAATGGGGAGCATCATCTGTAAATAACAGTTGACACCCTGAACATCGCTAGGAGATAAAGGGTAACTGTGATAAATATACATAAATATATATAGGGGTTTAACTTTCTGCCTTTAATCAGAAACAGTCTCCCACAAGCAAACACTGGGGGTCATTTACTAAGGGCCCGATTCGCGTTTTCCCGACGTGTTACCCGATTATTTCTGATTTGCGCCGATTTTCCCTATATTGCCCCTATATTTTGGCGCACGCGATCGGATTGTGGCGCATGGGCGCTGGCATTCACGCGACGGAAATCGGGGGCGTGGCCGAACGAAAACCCGACAGATTCGGAAAAACCTCCGCATTAAAAAAAAAAAAAAGTGTTGCGGGACTCGCGCTTACCTTCACCAGGAATAGGCCGGTGAACTTCAGTGCAATCCGGCGGGCCTCGGTGGACTTTAGTGCACGTCGGAGGAACTACCTTAGTGAATCCCGGCCGGACCCGAATCCACCACAGAGAATGCGCCGCTGGATGGCGAATGGACCGGGTAAGTAAATCTGCACCACAGTTTTCAGTGACCCTTATGCATAGGGTCTCAGTCTGTTAGACACTGCTATACAGTATAGAATTGGAAACACTACAGAATTGGTTTGAGGCTCTCAGTGGGACAATGAAGAACTAAAAACATAAAAAGATAAAGAAATTGTTTCCAAATTGTGGGCACTAAATAGGATCTGTCTCAGACTCTCTTTTTTAAACACACGTAGAAATATTTGATTTTGTTACTTTTAAGACATACAACAATGCCTGGCAGCACAAGCCTAATGGATATTAATCCCACCAATTAGTCACAGTGATTGTACGTGTATCCTATTTTACAAATAATGTGCACACATCTTATGCATCGTTTGCACATTGTATGGATTTGATATATTTTTTATATTTTTCATACGTATGAATTTGTTTATATTTTTTTTAACCTAAAGACAACTACTATGATACTCAACTCTTGGTGAACAAGCAAGAACATTGGGGTGATACCATGGTGCGTTGTCCGACTAGGATTCGGGTCTGCCACGATTCACTAAGATTCACCTTCTTCTTCCCGGTGCTTGTAAGTGCGTGTCTTGCAACACATTTCTAATTGTTTAATCCCGCAAGTTGTCCAAATTCGTCGGGTTGTCCGACAAACCGCCCCAACCCCCCCCCTTCCCCATTTCTGTCACGTGCAAGCTGGCGCAGATGCGCCAAAATCTGGTCGCGTGCGCCAAATTCCTGGGGAAATTCAGCAAAAAACGGAAATCACCGAGAAACCCAGGGAAAATGCATCCTTGCTTAGAGACTAATACCTTTCTCTAACTATTCTTGCTTAGAGACTCTCTAACCTTTCTCTACTATTCTTTTGGTTATTTTATGCATTATTGTATGTCTTACAAGTAACAAAATTAAATATTTCTACATGTGTTTAAAAAAGAAAGTCTGAGACTTTATAGTGCCCACATTTTGTACACAATTTCTTATTCATAATTTTCCTTTATTGGTGTGAAGTTTTTTGTGGCAGCACATAGGACTTTGGAGATAAGAATTGATAAGTGTCACTATGAAGATTTTATTACATTGAATAAAAAGATAAAGTACCCCCACCAAAAAAAAATATGATGTAAAAAATGAAAATAAAATGTATAAATATATAAAATATTTTGTATTGCCACATCTGAAAAAACTGTATAATAAAACTAGACAAATGATATACTGTATATACCCAAGTATAAGCTGACCCAAGTATAAACCTATGTCCCTAATTTTAACACAAAAAACTGAGAAGACCTATGGACTCAAGTATAAGCCTAGGATGGCAAATGCATTAGTCACAGTCTCCACCCAGTATATAGCTAGTCAGCCCACAAATGTCATCAGTATATAGCCATCCAGCCCATGCCTCTAGTATATAGTTAGCACCATATGACCTCCAGTATATAGCCAGACAGCCTATGCCAACTAGTATATAATCAGCCAGCCCATACCCCTTAGTAAATAGCTAGCACCTGCCCCCAGTATATAGATAGCAAGCAAATGCCCACAATATATAGCCAGCCCCCTGCTTCCTAGTATATAGCCAGTGAGCTCATGTCCCCTAGTGCATAGCCAGCCAGCCAATACCCCCAGTGTATAGCCAGCAAGACCATGCTCCCTAGTATATATCCAGCATCAGTCTTGGTGCAACCTGATGTGAATCATCTTTGTAGTTTGTAGTGGAGTTTGATGTGTCTGAGGTAGGAGTGGAAGCAGTTTTGTCTCAGGGGTCAGAGTTTCTCACTAATCTCAAACCTGTGGCTTTCTTTTCAAGGAAGTTCTCTTCAGCTGAATGGAAATATGACGTGGGCAACAGAGAGCTTTTGACCATCAAATGGGCGTTTGAGAAATGTAGACACTTCCTTTAAGGAGCTAAACATCAAGTAACTGTAATCACAGAGCATAAAAACCTGTTATATTTAGATAATGCTAAGTGGCTTTTTCCCAGACAGACTCACTGGGCAATTTTCTTTACTCATTTCAATATTGTTGTTACTTACTCCCGTGGCACTAAGAATATTAAGGCAGATGCCCTTTCATGCAGTTTTGGTAATGACAGCATCCTACAGGTTGTCCAAGATAGAATCTTAGCTCCAGCTATTGTGATTTCTGTTATTGATCATGAAATCGCCACCACTATTTCAAACTCTCCCTCTATTTGTACCCCCCCAAACTTTGCCTCCAAGTACTGGAAAAGGTTCATTGTTCTTTGATGACTGGACACCTTGGAATTGCTGGTACTAAATATCTCGGAGAAAGAAAGGTCTTACTCGTGGCCCTTGTAGTCACGTACTGTTCAGGACCTATGAGCCAGGACTAACGTGCCCCAAATGGTACCAGAGAGAATCCCCCACCTCTCTCTCTGCCTTAAAACCCTGGACACATATTTCTATGGATTTCACTACTGATTTACCTCTCTCCCAGGGAAAAACTGTCATTTGGATGGTTTGTTAGAGATTTTCTAAAAGGTGTCATCTAGTGCCTCTCTGGAAGCTACTCAGTGCTAAACTATTAGTGTCTTTGTTTATCAGTCATATATTGTGTCTTCATAGCATTACAGAAAATATTGGGGCTCATTTACTAAGGGTCCGAATGCCGCATTTTCGTCGGGGTTCCCGAATATTTCGGTTTTGTGCCGAATTGCCCCGGGATATCGGCGCACACGATCGGATTTTGGTGCATTGGTGCCGGCTTGCATGTGGCAGAAACCGGGGGCGTGGCCGTCGGATAACCCAGCGGATTCGGACAAACCGTGCAATTTAAAAAGGTTTTGTGTCGCAAGATCAAGCACTCACATGCACCAGGAAGAAGCAGGTGAACTCCAGCAGCAACACAGAAAGGAACTGGGACACACAGTGTTAGTGAATTTAGTGATGTTAGTTCTGGGAATTTTTTTTTTCAGTGAGATCATTCATTCAGTGTCTTTTAGACTGCAATTGCCTAATTAATTTCGTATTCATAATGTTTTTGAGAAGTCCCTTCTGAAAGAGTAAGTACCTCATGTGCTATCAGTGACTAACCCGCCAGCTCTTGTTGTGGTGCTAGGTGAATTGGAATTTTAGGTAGAAATGATTTTGGATTCCTGCAGTGTCCAAAATACCTGGTTCATCGGAAAGGTTATGGTCCTAAGGATCGGATGTGGGTCACTGGCAAATATCTCCATGCTCCACGTCTCCTGAAACTATATCACCATTAAAATCCTTTCAAGATGGATGGGTGTAGTGAGGGTTTTGTGGCCCCTTGTAAAAAGTTGGTACTGTAACATCTATGCCAGCGTCATCTTCATTCCGCAGAAGGTGGCTTGAAAGGTATTGATTCTCCTCAGTGTTTTGTATGTGGTAAACTGATTGAGCTACACCCAGATCCCCTGCAGCCCAGCCCAGTCCAACAGAGCTAGAGTGATGGACAGCCAATACAGTCAGTTGCGCTGTTACAATATACCTTGTTGATTCTACTAGTCTCCTTATAACTTATCTAATTTACTGCTAATTATTACTTCGCTATTCTGTGTATACAACCTCTGCTACGTTTACTTCACCTCTCTCTGAGTATTGACCTATGTTATTTCCCACACCGCTTTTTTGTCTGTATCTGTTGTTTGTCCCTCTGTGTCCTAGGGTGTAAACTTTTCTGCCTCTGGCTACATCTTACCGTCCTCTCCACCATCCAGCAGCTGCCTGTTGAAGAATGTTCTCCCTATCCATTTGTAGGATCTCTCAGGATCTGTTAGCGGGTTCCGGATTCCCCTTGTCAGGGTGGTATATGTGCTTTAGGCAGGGTTGTAAACTGCAAGGACACTTTAGGAGGAGTTTGAACTCACTTGGTACCAGAAACTGACACTTAGTCTTATTTCTGGTACCAAGTCTGGTTGTGGTTGCGCTGTTTGCTGGACAGGTACCTGACAACTGGAAAGTGACTTATGGCACTGATTGTACTAGACTCGGGAGTGATTGGTGGCAATGATTATACCAAGCTGAGGACTGAATGGTGATATTGATTATATTAGACTGAGGACTGACTGTCAGTAGTGATTATATCACACTGAGGACTGATTATTGGCATTAATTACACTAGACTGTGGACTGAGTGGTCACAGTGATCACACTAGATTGAGAAATGACTGGTGGCAGTGATTATACTAGACTGTGGGATGAAAAGTGGTAGTGATTACACTAAACTCAGGACTGCAGTAGCAGTTAATAAATTAGTGAATGGTGGCAGAGATTACACTACACTGATCATTGAATGGTAGTAGTGATTATACGAGACTGGGGACTGACGGGCAGGAGTAGTTATTCTAGACTGTGGTCTGATCAGTGGCAGTGATTATACCAGACTGATGAAGGACTTGCAGTAGTATTTAAATAGGATTTGTCACCCATAAAAAGGCACTAGGAGCTGCTTACTAAAGTAAGCAGCTATTGGTGCTACAACAGATGTAGCAGTGTTACACTGCTAGCTTCATCGGATCCCTCCGATAAAGCTGGGAGATACTGCATCGCTGTACAATACAAATAGACCGTGCTGTAAGTGGTCGGACATATTCACGAGGGGGCAGGACTGTGACTGCCGCATGAAGCTCGGCAGTCACCAACAGCCTGTGGAGTGGGAGGGGCGGTCTGGGGGAGAAGCAGTGCGTCAGACTGCCCCCTCATGAATACACCTGACAGTTTACAATGCGGTCCAGGATTTATATTGTACAGCGGGGCAGTGTCTGCTAGCTTTATCAGAGAGTTCCGATAACGCTAGAAGTGTAACACTGCTACATCTGTTGTAGCACTAGGAGCTGCTTACTTTAGTACTTTAGGCCATTAGCATCATTTTAAAAGTTAATTTTAGAAGGAAGTAGGCTATGGATAGCAACTATAAGGTAAGCACACGCTGCCTGGTTCTATGAGTAAGTGCCTATGGTTTATTTATGCTTGATTTTGATTTTACTATAAAGAACTTCTTACTCCTATTCCAAACTAACTCTTTAACTGGTTCACGGGCTGAGCCCTCTCCATAGTTGGTAGGTCTTTGCTGCATATTGCAGCAAAGGCTTACCAGTAACACCGCTAGCACCGATCGCGGGTGTTGGCAGGGCCTGGCATAGAGATGAACACTGTGCAGGACCCGATAAAGAGCCCGGAGCCATTAAATGTATCCGCCTGTGCCGAAGCAGCGGCAGGTCTTTCTTGTACCAACGTATAATAACCACTAAGTCTTTAACCCTAGAATGCATACCTGGGGCCTCGCAGGCCCGCTCTGTTAGTTTTTTTCTTTTTACTGCAAGATTACTTTAGCTAGAATTCTGAAAGTCTAGGTATTCCTCAGTTATATAGTTGTTAGTCATTTCCAGTTGTTCATATATTTTTATGTTACAGGCATTTCGGTATAATAACTCTTTTTTGTGAATACCCCATATTTACATACCTGGGGCCTTTTAGGCCCGTACTAGGTTTACATGTGATCCTAAGTCTTTTTGTCTTTTCTGTTGCTGGAGAAAACTGTGACTTAGGCTGCATTCACACTGCCGTTGCCCGCCGTACCGTAGCGGGCAATAGCAGCGTGCGGGAAGAGGAGGAGGAGGTGAGCACAGCTCACCCCCGCCCCTCTCCATAGGGATACATGGCGCACGGCGCCGTATTACAGGAAAAGATAGGACAGGTCCTATCTTTTTCCCGGGTATGGAGCGGTATGGTGCCGCACGTGTGCTGCACTGCACCGCTCCCGTAGGGCGCTGTGCGCCCATTGCCGTCTGTGGGGGACGTATATCGGCTGTATATACGTCGGCCGTATATACTTCCCCCATACGGTCGTGTGAATGTAGCCTTAGTGTTTATGACTCTGCTGTTGTGGATTGTGCCTGACTACATGGTCATGTGATCTTGGGAAGGAGGCTACCTCATGATGTCATGCGTCTCTGACATCATCATAGTTCCTGAACAGGAAGGAGGAAGGAGTCAGCTTTCTTGTTTCTTGAAAAAGAAACTCTGAGCTCCAAAAATCCAAAGATTTCCACTTCACCTAAAAGAAAGTGGTGACCTGCTGAAGGTGAGAGGAGGGGGCTGCACAGACACTAACAAAGAGTCTACAACCCTTATTGTAATCATTTTTTTCATTATACTTTACTGACTTCTAAGGTTACAATGGCACAGTCTACATCCAGACCAAGACCAAGAAATCAAAGCAATCATTTTTGATAGACAGTCCTGTGTGAAATACTACAATTTCATCTTCCAGATGTTGAATTACAGATAACATGTGAAAGATGTTGCGGTCATTAGTAGCATCATGTTTACTGCATGTTTTAAGCATGTTTACTGCAAAATATATTATATATATATATATAAAACCTTTTTGGCGCGCATTCACGCGTTGCGTTTTGTTTGCCTTTTCATTGCATTTGAAACGCATATACAACAGCTGATGAGAGGTGATTTGCCCAATTACATTACCGTTTATGTTTGTAAATGCAATGTTAACGCATGTGTTAACAAAACACATGCGTTAACACGTTGTTAACACATGTGTTTACATCGCGTTTACAATGCGCTTTGTAAACGGGAATCTTAACAGTGATGTAATTAGGCAAATCACCCCTCCTCAGCTGTTGTATATGCGTTTCAAACGCAATGAAAACGCAAGTCAAAACGCAACGTGTGAACGCGCCCTCAGACAAAAAAACGTTATTATAAAGAGTTATATCGAATGAGTGTATTGGGCGTTTTAAGCCCGTTCAGTTGCTTTATTGTTGTTTTTTGCACAAAATGTTTTGAATTATTCTTAGGATGCATTTTCACTAGTGCTGGTGTCTGCCAGGAGGTGATCCGTAATGGATATGATCTCTTGGTAACTCCAGTTAAGGCTGCCGGAATGCCCGGATTCTACCAGCCTTAGCTGGGGACACCAGGTGGTCAGATCCAGTACAGATCCCCTCCTGGCAGACACCAGCGCTAGTAGGAATGCATCCTTACTTTGCATTTTTCAAATAAACTTTAAAAAGTATTTTTATTTGAGTTATTCCATGTTATTTGCACACGGGCCTAAAAGGCCCCAGGTATGTAAAATTGTGTATTTTTTGATGGTCATGCATTCTAGGGTTAATTAACTTTGTACCATCACTGATTCTGGCACAGTTCAAATGGTTTCTCTAACTTCCTTGTGCTGGATAGGAAATTCCAAGGCCAGGTCATTCATGTCGATACCTTGAACTCCTTTAATTTATATTCAATTTGCTTTAGGACTCCAATTTTCATTAAACCAGTTCAATTTAATGGGGCTCATTTACTAAGGACCCTGCGGACCGCACTTTCGTTGGACATTCTGACAATTTTTGTTTTGTGCAGCTGGGACAGGTATTTAAAAGGGGTTTTTGGGGCACGCAAACGGATTTTGGCGTAGGCTTTCATGCGAAACAAATCAGGGGGCCAGGCCGTTGGGCGATCCGACAAATTTGGACAAACTGCGGGATTTAACTTAAAAATTGTGTCAGAAGCCATGCACTTACGGGAAGAAGAAGGTGAACTCCGGCGGACCTGGGGAAGCGACACATGCAGGATATATATCCTGAATCGTGGCAGAGTTCATCCTCATCGGACAGTCCGGATAGGGGATAGCGCTGGGACCGGGTAAGTGAATGTGCCCCAATGTTGTAAAATGCTTGTCAACCTCGACAGGTTGCAATTAACAAAATAAAGAATAAATACACATAGGAAAACTTTTTGACAAATTTGTAATTTTTTGGTGCACATATTTAAACATGTGCAGAAGAGAGAATAACTAAGGGAAGACACATCTTTATATTTTAGAGAACTACAGTTTGGATACTTTTTCTCTGCTACTATTAAGATTGAGTCTTCCATGAGTAACTGTCATTTAAATGCTGCCATCTACTGGGTATTAGGGCTGCTGCCCCTTTTCTTTTACATATAAATGAATGCTTTCATGTACACTAGCTAATCTAAATAGTAGTGACTTTTTCTGTCAATCATTATGGGTACTTCTTCTGGTGCAATAACTTTGTACCGCGCTACATCAGAAGAAGATACCAGGTCATCGGCTTTTGCTGCTGCCGGCACTGTGTTATCACAGCCTGACACTTACACCCAGGGTCAAAAAAACTCAGCTCCTGGGTGTTTAACCCCAAAGACACCGTCATCAAACGTGGACCTCAGTGTCTAAGTGGGTTCAGAGGAACTGAACTCCCTCTGCCACTCATTGGCACTTCTCAGAAGCGATCCCAGGGTGCCAATGACATCACAGACACCCAAGGTCCTCTAAAGGATCCGTGGGCTGCCTGTAGGCAGGGGTGGATTATGACTGCCATGTGCCCTGGGCTGTATGAATATTATAGCCCCTACAAGAATTCACTTCCTACATCTGGCTACCCCTTCGGACTGAGTGCTAGTATTTAGTTGCAGGGCACCTGAGGCACATGATTTTAGAGAAGGGGGCCTCCACCGGACCTGCCGAACCTGCAGTAGCCAGGAACCTGTGGCTAATAGAGGTCCTATTATAGTAGAACAGAGCAGCACACTTCTCAAATTATCTCCCCTCTTTTGGAGAAGAGATAATTATTATGTCCAGTAGGTGGCAGCCTCGCACAGTGACCCTTCTTCCTGCTTCTTCATCAGGTCAGTTACTGTGGAGTATGTTGCCTGAATGTGGGCTTAGAATTCTAGGTATATACCATCTAACATCCCCTCCATGCCAAGTAAAGTGTGCCTTGAGGCTGCTTTAACATGCAATTCAAACACAACAATAAGAGGTTTACCTCATTATCATATGTATTTCTACTGAAATGCATGCAACTGGGAAAGAGCACCTTGTGTCTTTTGTGCAAATAACACAACACATGTGTTCTTTGTTACTGATTGTATCTGCTTCAGTAGAAATGTTTCCATATGCAATTCAAATGCAATGAGGGAAAATAAATCTGCAATGCTCCATTCCCATTCAGCTGCAACACTGCATGAGAAACCAGCTTGATTGGCTTGTTTCTTATACTTGCAGAACGGCTGGGGAATTACTGCTGCGTAAATCATAGCTCCCAACAATTCCAGATTCGGCTGGACAGTCTCAGTATCCTGCAATGGTCCAGTCCTGACACACCAGAGGTGCAGAGCAGAGGCCAGGAGGCGAAATCACCTCCTGCTGCTTCAACATGTCTCACTCTGCTCTAGAGCAGAGATGTGTGGAGGTAGCTCCTCCCCTGACTGGCCCCGCCCCCTCCTACAGAGCTCTGGAGAGGAGGAAACAGGACTGTGGGGGTACAAGGAAATGTAAGTGAAGTTTTTATTTATTTAAGGAGGGGGCCACAGTATGAGTGGAGGGGACCACAGTATGAGTAGAGGTGACCACAGTATGAGAGAGGACAGGGGACCACTGTATGAATGAGGACAGGTGGCCATTGTATGAGAGAGGACAGGGGACCAGAGTATGAAAGAGTACAGGAGGCCACAATATGAGAGAAGGGGTCCACAGCATGAAAGAGGACAGGGAGCCAGAGTATGAGAGAATATAGGCGGCCACAATATGTAGAGGACAGGGGACCACAGTATGAGAAGAGGACAAGTGGCCATGGTATGAGAGAGGATAGGGGATAGATAATACCTATTGTAATAATTTTGGAAGTATAAAGACCCAATACAGATTTGAATGTTTCCCTTTTAACATTGGTATCATCATGTGAACGTATCCGATGAATCCCTCAATTTCAGGAAACATTTTTTAAATTCGATGGGGGGCATTGGCGGACTTTGTACCTTCTTTTAGGTTGTTAGAGAAATATCTCTATGCTCGGAGAATCAGTCACACACACATGTCTGGTAAGACGAACCCACCCTTATTTACATAATGTCATGGGTGCCAACGCGACCCACATCCCGGTTGGTGGGCACACCTCCCTCCATGTCTTACCTGTTTGCATTCCTGCTTTGGAAGCCCGCCCCGTGTCCGCTACCTAGGTCGCATGCGCATCGACACTCAAGGATTTAAAGGGCCATTGTTGCTGGCCATTTCCAGGAAATTGATATAAGCTGGCCTCTCCCAGCATTCCCCGCCCGATTTTCGTGCTATTGCCAATGAGAACGCTGTTCCCTGTGCCACGTGCTTGTGTTTTGACTGACCTAGCATCATTGCCGCCTGCCTTGACCATCTACGTATCCCCGACTACGAGATTGCCTGCTGATTCTGTACCTCGACCTTGACTGGCACCAAGGACAAGTCGCGTCTGTGGAACGACCTGGTGGTACCACCTCAGCAGCAAGACCAACCTGCTTTGTGGTGGGCTCTGGTGAAGACCAGGTGCCACTTAGATTCAGGTCCCAGGTGTTGGCTTGTGTCATCGTCCGTGGTGGTCCAGGGGGTTCACTAGCCCTGAGCCTTGACACAGAACAGAGTTTTGTGTGAGATCGTGCAGATGAGATTTCTTTGTCTTTCTGCTATGTGCCTGTAGCCCCGCCCCCTACAATACTAGAATGGAGCGATTGTGAGGAGAGGCAAACTAAGTGGTCTGGGGGAAGGGGGAAGCAGGCACATATCTGCAAAACACAGATGTCGCAGTGCTGTGTGTGTAATAGGCATCTAATGGATCTCATGCATCTCTGATCTGTGTAATCTCTTTCTATATGTCAGTGTGTTAGTACAATGTCAGAAGCCAGATGAAAGTGTATATACACCTGTACCCTGAGAATGTAACCACATTGTCACCCCACATAACTAAATAATAATAATGTGTCTGCTAGAGAGTCACTGCCCACACTCTGGGATTTTGCACTGACCATTACTGAGTGATAGGAGCTAAAACAGCAATAAAACTGAGTAAAATTGTAAAGTAAGCCGTTTAAATGATCTTTATTGTGTTAAGATCACTAGGGGATTGAAATGTGAGAATTTTCTTTCGTGGGAAAACAACTTTAATGGTACACCAGAAAAAAGATGGCACACTCTGTCAGGGCAGTGCAGAGGGCCCCAGATTCATGAAGAATGGGTGCCAAAAATTCTGAATCTGGCGCACCCTGCACTATACACAGGAAAACTGAATTTACTGCAGTTTGCCCTGTTCTTAGTAAATGTACCCCAATGTTTTGCTTTTTACAGTTTAGGGGAAAAATAATCATGTTACATTCGCTGTTCCCCAGAGTTTCCCAGACACTAACATTTTGGACAAAGCATCACCTCTTGTGGGATATTCTACAAGCTACACCATAAGATTATCCTGCAAAAAAAGTTGATAAAGTGTCTCCTCTTCACAGATGAAGAAGAACCCTGACCCCAGTTAATGTTTTGCAAATTAAAGTCTCTCAGTATCATTACGGTCCCCTCCTGTGCAGCCTGCTCCATCTATTTATATAGTTAACCCTCTATTTCCTCAGAAATATCGGAATGCCTATAGATTATTTTCGCAAAGCTCTCCTGGATTTAAATCTCAACCAACAAAGTTTCAGCCTCCTCACACTCTTCTGAGACCACTGTCTCATTCACAATTGCTTTCAAGTCTCTTCTCACATACAGACATACACCACCTCCTCTCCTATGTGCCCTGCCTTTTCATAAGAATGAAAAACCTTGAATACTAATACCGCAGTCATGTGATGCATCAAGCCATGTCTCCGCTACACCAACTACATTTAAGTGTTCCTCTAACACCAGAGCCGCAAGCTCACACATTTTTGCTGTTATACTTCTGCCATTTGTGAAAACACACTTTAATTTTCCACAGTTCTTTATTTTAATTTGATTTATAGTAATTTTACTGGCACATATATCTTCACAATTGTTTTGAAACTTGTGGATCTCCCTATCCACTGCCTAACTCACCCATTCACGGCCACTTCATCTTCCACCAACATAACCTTCTCCCTCTCTGACCTGTCTACCCTTTTAGTTTCTTCTTTGTCCTCCTCCCCCAATCCTAGTTTAAAAACTCCAACACCCCACTACAATATTTTCCCCCATCACATCAGACCTGTTTCCATTTAGGTGCAATTATGTGCAGAAAACAGCTTGTACCCCAATGAAAAGTCAGTCCAGTGCTCTAGGAACCCAAATCCATTTGCTTTACACCAGGATCTGAGCCATGCATTTAACTCCCTGAGCTCCCGCTGTCTGCTCTGTGTAGTGCATGGCACAGGTAATATTACCTTCAAGGTATTTCCCTTACACTGTGAACCTAATTCTTTAAAATTATTCTTCAGGCTCTTCCATCTATCATCTATTCTGTCATTGTTTCTCAAACAGACTATGACAGCTGGTTTATCCTCAAACCCTCCCAGTACCCACCCTTTCCCCCTCATAATGAACCCTGGCACCAGGGTGACAGCCAACCATTTGGTTGAGGCAAACTTATTAACAAATGATTCTATCCATCTTCCTGATAATAGGGTCCCCTGCAACCACTAACTGTCTTGGCTTACCTGCACTACTATCCCTCCTACTACTTGCTGGGCTGTTCAAATGTTCTAAAGGTACTATGTTGCTCCCCACCTGCACAAATTCATTGTCCTATGTGTCCAAAAATGTTCCTTACTAATTTATTTTTGCTTTTTCCTTATTTGTTCTGCTTACATTGCAGATGTTATTGTACAAGTCTATTTTCATGGAACTAATTTCTTTACCTCCATAGTTCTTTCCTGCATGCTTCTTTTTCTGATGGTATGTGATTTTCAGACTAATATCTTGTATCTGTTTATGTATACAGAAGGAGGATGAGTATCACAGTGATCATGTTTCCAGTCCAGATCATGCGCTAGATCAGTGATGGCGAACCTGTTCTTCAACAACGTTCAGTCTTCCTGGCCTCCTGAGGACACCAACACAGTAGAAAGAAGGAGGGAAAATTTGCATCATTGTAGCTTCTTTCTGGTGTCCCTCTGTACACAAAGAATCATGGGGTCAGCAGGAAGTCCTTCAGAGATAATTAGGCCCTGTTTACACATTCTCCCTCTTCCTATAGTCCCAAGTAGCCAAGCAAGTCACTTTAAAATATCACTGAAAGTAGCATCTTTTAAGTTGCTTGGAACTGCAGGGAGATTCTTTGAGTCCTGTCTGGTGTGCTGGGGTGATGGCCCGGGTGCCCACAGAAAGAGCTCGGAGTGCAGCCTCTGGCACCCATGCCATAGGTTCGACACCACTGCGCTAGATTTAAGGGGTTGACTTGAAGTCCCAAATGCACAATTCACTCCAGTAAGAGAAAGTAGCACTCCAAAACGTTTAAAGTGATTTATTCACCTGTGGTACAAGATGCAAAGTTTCGGCTAACTCAATGTAGCCATCTTTGTCAGTCTTCTGATGTACTAAATTTCAATAGGTATTAGTGCACATCATATAAATTGGAGGGTGCTTGAAGATTAGGGATCCAACTCCAAGATCCCCAAAAAATTCTGATGTACTAATTTATAATGTTGCTAAAAACATAACAAGTCTACTAAGGATTATGTCCATTTTTGATAATAAAAATCTAAACGCAACATTTGAATAATGGGTATGTAGTCTTTGAGAAAGCTATTAATTAAAAGATACATTATGGATAAGAACCTATACAAAGGGTCTTTATTGTGTTTAACCAATACAATAGACTTCCACATAAATTTAGCCAATAAACTTACAATTAATTTGCAACCACTCAAGAGATTTGCTATTTTCTTCAAGCTGTGCACAATCCTACCTTATTCTGAGCATTCAATTTCTGAAAAGCTTGTCTTGAATTCACTTGCTGGGCCTAAGAAAGTAGTAGTTGAGTTCCTCAGCTAATGAAAGTCACTGTCATTCTCATTAAATAACCTCTTAACTGTAGCAATAGCCATAATATCAGTCCTGTAGGCAACTTTAACTTCAGAACACCGGGACTCAGCACCACTTTGCATAATGTAAAGTCAGCAAGCTTTTATGCTTTAATGTTGATTTTTTTTTTTTTATCTGGGAAAGTCAAAGCTTGCTGTACATACAGGTCATTGTCTTGATGCTTTACTATAGAATCTCTATACAGCTTTAGTTTACAGCTTACTTTATACAGCTTTCTCTTTTTGCAGCTGCCATCTGGTTACTATTGATCATTTTTTATTTGTCATGTTCAGTGGTATTAGTATACAAGTTAGAACAAACATTTTCATTGCATTTAAACTGAGTGCAAACAATAATTTCTCATAACTGTCTAAAAGGAAAAATGTCTTTTTGCCCATAATTACCAATCACGTTATAGTTCTAATTTTTCCACAGCAGCTTAAGAAAAAAAGATTGAGACCCAAATGTTTTACATTTTAACCCAGAAAAAGCTATAAACATCTATATAGAGCTGCTATGGGAACACACTTTTCAGTTCCCGTTCTCCTGGCTGTAAACCATACCTGTTTGTCATGTTCTGCAGGAGGCTGTTTGAATGACAGGTCAGCAGCCCTTCTGAGTGCACATAGTCCGATGGGAGAGCTGGAGACTTGTATCAATCGGCTTCTGGAGTGGAATCCACTTCACTGAATCTATAAGTGTATGCCTGTTCATTATATCCTTGTGATATGTTGAGATATTCTACTGTGATTTTTCTATGATTCTCCCTTATTGGATTTTGACCCAGTTTATTTGACTTTGCCTTCCTGTCTGTCTTGTGTCTGTTGTATGTATGTATGTACTGTGCATGTATCGCAGGGGACACCCATGACAGATACAGTGAAATCAAATAAAACTTTTTAGCACTTCTACATATGGTGATGGACTGTAGTGGTCATGAGGCTGTCAACATTAGTGAGGAATCTCAACAAAGAGAAAATGCAGAATTTGTTCTCCCTGTTTTTAAATGTGGGTCCCCTGTGAATATCCTTGTTTGTTTTGATTATTTCTAATTTAGGTCCAATTGGTTTGGCTTTGTAACAAACAAAGGGCATTTTCATGCAGTTAGTTTAAGAATTAGTTAGAAAATTACAAATTCATGGTTTCATAATTTTTTTATTGTACCAGTATGTTAACCTAAACACATAATTTTACATTACATTGTAATAAGTATAGAAATATCATGAATGAAAACATAATTTAACATTGACTAATTATAATGTTTTAGATGAATGTACTAAGTATTTATTGAATAAACACTGAAGAACAATAGTGGCCATTTATTTCAAACTGTGACACATTAACTGAGCAAAAATTTGACAAGTGTACAGAAGGGCAAAATAACAGTCTCGAGCAACCAGGAAATAAAATTCCCTCCAAAATTTAATCAGTTATGTTTATTAAACAAAATTACGTGAGTAAGAAAAAGTGCGGTTGTAGTCGGAAGGCTACCACAGCTGATACCTTTATGTGTGTTGTTAGTGGTCACATTGCAGTGGATTCATATTACAGGATTGTAGCTAGACTTGCAGTTGGGGAGAGTCCTCAAACTACTTTGTTGTAAAATGTATACATTGAACTGCTTCTCAACCCCCTCCCCTTGAGTGAAAGTTGCAGAGGGCTTCTGATTATATGCTACAGAAGTAAATCGGTGAATTGGAGTGGAGCCTATACGTACTGGGAATGAGTAGACTTTCAGTGCAGATAGCTTAGTGCATAGAAGTGTAAGAGCAGTGGCCAAGTTTTCCAAATCCAACTACATGCTAGAATATCCTTTTTATTCATCCTTTTTATTATTTTTATTTAACACTGTATGCAATTTTGCATTGTTAAATCTGCTATTAGACTCAGTTTAAAATAAACATTTATTAAAGAAACTTTAATAAAAACATAATACATAATATAATAAATAAATACCAAATAAATGTAACATTTAAAACCTCTAGCAAAATTCCAATGAACATATAAGTTTATAAACTATTCCATCAAGTCATAAATTAATAACAGATACACATTTCAAGAAATGTAAGTTTTTATTTGGTATTCATAGCTTAGCAATGTATTAAAATATACACATAAAACATATAACAGCAGAGAGATTTTATTAAATGTCTAAATAATATGTATAACATAGCGTATTCAGTACAATATTGTGAGATTACACTGGATACATTTTGCAATCAGCTCAACAAATGAAGGACAGCATTTCATACAAGTATTTCAACAATTACATTTATTTTGGTTACATATATTGTTAATCTGCATCATTTAAGTCATTTAATCATTAAATCATTTAACCTCTATTTTTCCACACTAAAATGCGGAGCTTCGTTGCAATACAAATCCTGAATCTTAAAACCTGTAATACTGCTTACAAAAAAATGGCAGAAAAGCATAGTTTATAGAAAGACAAATGGACTGACAAAAAAATCCATTAATATGAGTTTTTATAAGTCTGTACAAAAAAGATTATTTGGTCATCAGAAAATGTCCAGTAGCAATGCTACAACAACGCAGCATTACTTACAAAAGTAGAGATCTGCTAAATACTCGACTCCCCTTCAAGCACTTCCTTCAAGATAGTATCATAGTTCATCTTAACCTTTACTCACAACTATCTCACACTTCTAACTATCTATAGTAATGTATCTATACTACTGGTACCGCTTGACAGCGACAGATTAGTCACTCAATTGGCCCATATTTTTCCATGCATTTCATGATAACATTCCAATACAGATAGAAACTGTTGGGCATTTGTTCTGATCAATGTAGTTCTCTCTGAATTGTTACACAGCATGCACATCCATGACCATGTGTTAGTATGTTAGTGAATCCATGCCGCAGACCATGTAAGTCTGAAGAATCAATGGTATCTCTTAGTTAAGAACTTGCGACTGATATATATTTTGGATCTTGTACAAGTTCTCAGTTGCTTCATTGTTAAGTGTTAAACATTTAGACCAGAAAACAGAAAAAGTTAAAGCAAGGCAAGTATTATATTAACCCATGTTAATAAGGACAACCATGCAATGCATTTATTACGGTAAAGAAGGTAGCACATGTGCCAGTGGAAATGTTAGGCATGGGGTAAGCAACACGTGAACCATTAGTAGCTATTTAGCTTCTAACAGTTGGCTGCCTGGTGGTATACAATGAATTTACTCTTCCGATAAGCCCAAGCCTTGAATCTTGTGCCTGGAGGGTCAGGATGTAAAACACCTCTACAGCCTGCAAGTTTGCTTAGCCCTGAGAAATTTCTCAAATCCTTTGCTTTTGGAAAAAGAAGACAATACATTATTATTATTCTTTCCCCCTTATATTGGCAATAATAGCATACACATAGCTTCGTAGTAATAACAACTAGGCCAAAATCTATTAAAGATCCATCCACTTTTACTGTATATATTGTCAGTATGTGTGATGTAATCATTACCTACAGTGGCAAGAGATGTAGTTCCCAATTAGGTGGATGTCTTTAGGAGGCACTATAGTTTAGGAAATTAAAGCTATTGCTTTAGTCAACAGATTCAGCTATGATTTTTGAGGGTTTTTTTCATTTGCATATATGATGGTGTTCAGGCATGTTCTTCCCGACCCAAACACATTGCCCAATTGGCTGCTGAGCAGACAATCTGACAAATTAATGTAACCATCAACTAACTATGGCTATGGTTGTCCAGGGTATCCTTCAGGCAAGTCATGGCTATGGCTAGTTGTTAGGGGCATTAATTTGCCAGATTTTCACTTTAAATCCACTCATCTCTTATGTCTAGTCGCTTCAGCTCAAAATTAAGCAACCTAAAAGTCAATATTTGATAACAACTTATAAAATACATATTTCCTAACTGGCCCATTTTACTGGCCTTGTTATAAAAATGATGGAAAGAATATACTAAGTTAATATATTAAGATTAATTTTACTGAAGCAGAGATATCTGACTTCCATTCCATTACATATTTTGAACTATTTTATCCCTTATTCCTTACTAGAAAAGAAAAACTGTATTTCAAATGAAATTGTAATTCTTGCTAATCTGAATTTTCCCCAGTGCTTTAAATATTGGATTTTAACAAAAGTTTGAATGTAAAATCTATCATACACAGTCAGTCACAGCCTGGTTCCCACAACCTATTTCAGGAAACCACAGTGCAAAGCGAATTGTCATCTGAAGATTTGACTCAATTATTGTCTTCTTTCCCCATCACCGAGGCTTCCATTTATTACTTTATTGGAGCAAATTTTAAATATAGGTTATTTTATATAAAATGGATAATATCACAAATAAACAAAGCTTTTATATTTATTAAAAGCTTTTTAAAAAGCAACCATTGTAAACAAAAAAAAGGTTTGTAGGGGCTGTTAAAGGGATAAAAATGTGATAACCTTAATCAATCATCATAAAGGTATATTTGTATTTCCCTTAATTCTCCATTAATCCCTTTATGTCTGCCAAGAGAGTAATTCTTAATGTGAAATGTGTGTTGGATAATAAAATAGCTGTGATTATAGTGTTAGGGTTTAGCTTAGTGTCATTCTATGTGATTTACTCAATTATAATGTAGTCATTGTTAGGGCCAACATGGATCTTCAGTATAATAAATTACGTTAAAAGTAGAGATAGTTGTATATTAATTTTTGTTAGGAGAACACTTTTGTTTACAAATATATTACGAGTTCCCCATTTTATATCAAATAACCTTGTATTTTAGGGTTACAAAACTAACACACATGTAAACTCTTTAGAGCCTATAGAACAAGACAGTGATCACATGTCATTGGAGCAACCAGAAGGAAAATAGGGCACATTAAATATTAACTGAGGTGAAAGTTACATATGTTATATGAAAATGACTATGATAGATTCCCGGGTAACAGAAATCACATGTTAAAAATGGAGAATGGTTTCTTCACTTTTACCATTGGAAAGGAAGCTTTCCCCACTGCTCTCTGGAGCATCCATATACCTCTTGGGTCAAATATTTTTGCATCCATGATTCCTACACACAACATATGGACATCTAAGAATGGATTAAGTAGAGTATAAATCCAGCTATTAATACTTTGGGAAATCATGCAGTCAATACCTTCATATACTTTCTTTTCGGTTGCACCCATGACAGATCAGGTTAGACTAGCACACTGTTAGTATATAGGTTAATAAAAATTTAGGACTTTAGTAAGTTAATAGAGATTTGTTAGAATGTTGTATTATTAGTTCTTTATTGGTCAGTAATATTAATTCAATACATTCGTAGCAGAATTAGGACAAAACAAAGTTAAAATTGTTAGTCATGCTTACAGATGCAATTCTGTCATGTACTCTGTACAGAAATAAGGCCCATTTATATAGTAAAGCCACACAAACACAATGTACCAACCGATAAGAAACAAGAATAACTCTATTATGCAGAATGTTACTGTTTGTAAAAAAAAAAAAGAAAAGAAAAATTTGAAATAATTTTGTTTAGCAAAAAAGCCATGACAGAATTGTTCTGTATATTAAAATTGCACCATATTCACCAACAATACCAGAAAAATGTTAGAAATCATTAGTATTTGAAGCATTTCAATAGTTATTCTGTTAGTTTTATGTAAACACTACGGTTTAAGCTATTTTAACGGACATAAAATATTGTTTATATATAACAATACAGCTCTATGACATAAATTTCGCTGCGCCTAAAACATGAGCCTAGTTATCCACATTTAAATGCATATCATTCTTTTGGTAAATACTTACGTGTTCTTGAAACAAATACTGAACTCTGCATAGAAGCTAATCTACAAATGAATCTGAGCAGTAACATATGTCTGCAGCTTATGAAATGTGAATAAGTGAAAGCCAAGAGTACACAGCTTTACACACTGCAAGGGAGCGCAGCCCTGAGACACTACTGAGCAGATGTTACAGAGGTCTTAGCGTTTGTAGACATATGCACTGTCTATTTTTTATTTTGTTCGCTTAACTTATTTGCCACTACTAAGGACAGTTGGAAAGTTCTTTTTAATGCTACAGGAAAATATTTGACTGATTATAAAAAAATTTGGCGGAATCAAGCAAATGTAAAAAAATAATATTAATTTGTTGCAAATAGGTTGTATTATTCCTACTGTCTTTGCTAAATATAGTCTATTCTGTACAGTAAAGTCATGTGTTTCTTTCAACCTGTTCTTTCTCAGCACGTAGACAAATAATAGCGTGTAAGGCAGAAAGCTGGCACCATCTGCTCCTGCTGGTAACAATACTCAAGTAAATGAAAATGGCTTTAAATGTTATTATATATAGTGTGCTGCTGTGCATGTTTTCAGTTTCTCCTTGCGTTAAACTCTTTTCACCTTTTCATAAGTACAGCTCAGTCCCCATGCTCAGCTGTTTCTTGTATTAAGTGCTGTATTTTACTGGTGAGGCCGGTTTGTTTTTGAAACCACTTACAAATTTTATCTGTTGCGTGTCAGTAATAATTCCATAATTTCTAATATTTTCTTGCAGCACAAGCTACAAAGGTGAGTCACGCAGCGGCTTGCAAATAGAGGAAGGACAAATCAACCACACAGAAAATAATAAAAAATAAAAATAAAAAAAATCACATTTCTGTAATTTTAGATGAATTTTTTTATAGAACAAAGTAAAAAGAATTAGAAAAAATGCTGGTTCTGTTGTAGTGAAATTTTGTTAACTTCTAGCATTAAAAAAAGACCGCTTTACAAATTGTCCAATTACTTTGTCACGGTTTCTGTCGTTTTTTTAATTTTCCTTTGTTGTGAAAAAATATTTAATGATTAAGGCCAACTCAATGAATAGAGTAAAAGAGATGAGACAAGAAATGGTATAAACGTTACAATCAGCAAAGCTGGAATTTGTATAACCTAATACAGCAAGTACCAAAAAAGTTACATGACTCACATTACCATAATTTCCATTTTAAATTAACCTAATAAATTATTATGATTTTATAGATTTATAAATTACCATGTGTTGTTCTTAATAAAATGCTGTATGTTGGGCTCATGCTCAATGTAATATAGCAATTGTCGTATAGGAATACCAAAATTAATATTAGACTCTGTTAACAATTTGTTGGATGATCTGTAGCTTTTGGCAAATACAAGTGGCCTACTTGTATTATTCCAACCAAAGCACAATGCAAATGTAAACCAATCTGCTATATATAATGAAAAATGCTAGCAAAATTAAAGCAAGACATAAACCTTTGTTGTGTTTTGGCTGAACATGTCTATTTCAACAGTTCTGAACAACTCTGTCAGCCAGTTGTTCAACTTTAAAATGTCTCTGTGTTCTCAAGGCATTAAATGGGTATTCTGAATTCAGCAATATAATATAACGCTATAATGAAAAATTATACCAATTTCCAATATACTTTCTGTATTAATTCCTAATTGTTTTCTAGATCTCTGCTTGCTGTCCTCCTATACATTATTTATTTCCAGTGGACGTAAATCTGCCCATGGTCACACAGGTCCACAGCTTTTTATAATACACAACTACTCAAGCCGTGCACCTCTGTGACCATGGTCAGAGTTCTGTTCATCGTTAGTAAACATAGAAACTTCCTATAGAATGACAGCAAGCAAAGATCCAGAAAAAAACGTGAGGAATTGATAAAGAAAGTATATTGGAAAAATGTATATATTTTCATCAAGCAATCAATGACAAATAATTTGCCAAAATGAGAATACCCCTTTAGGTCATACGTTCCTGACATAGGTTTTTGGTAAATACTGTTTTGTTAAGTAGATCTGCATTGCTCAGCTGAGTTGAACATAGATGGGCATAGTGTTTCAGTTTTGTCCAAAGTTTTCTTTTTTATATATAAGAGAAGTAGGAATAAAGAAAAGGATATTCAAGTTCCAGCACATGACTAAACCTATAATACAATATAAAAAGGCTTCTTGTAACATTCACATATTATAAAACATCACTTTCATATTAATTTAACATTGAAATGTACTAATACGTTTAAAAGATCATTTTCATATTTTTACTCTATAAATGTTCCCAATTCTAATGATATCATTTAGGCTGAAAATGTTTGATACTAATAATAAATTGTTTTGTGTGGTCTTTGCTACAAAGTAAGTGACGTTGAGTGTTAACTTTGGTTGGCAACCACCTAGTTTAATAAAAAGGTGGCAATGATTCTAAATATGTTAACATTCTAATAAGTCATATATCCATAAATAAAGAAAACAAGATGCAGCATACTGTATTATACCTTACACTTATTATTTGGCTACACTGGCACCTTTTCAAAATCTACTTGTGAATGTTACCAACACAACTCCTTTTTTTAGAATGATGCTTGTATTTTAAGTTTAGCCATTTCTCAACATTATATTAATATAGCAGCATTGCCACACTTTACATTGGAAATGTGGAAATAAATGTACAATTGATAAATCAGATATAAATATAACAGTGCCTTAATAAGGTTTAAGTTCTGTAATGTTTATATCACTTGGGCCACCCTGTACCCAAACATTATTTTTAGTCCTATTCCTGCCCCAGTTTTTCTACTGTCATCGTTGTGTGAGCGAACACACGTGCTGATGATACATAGGCCACAAACAACAGAAAATTGATCATTTGTTTGTGTCTTATGTTTGTGTGCAGGTAGCCTTATGGCAACAATAACACATTTTTAAATGGTACTTGATGTATCTCTATGCCCGAGCAATACATTAAGGGCAACATTTGGGGTCAAAATGTAGTTTGAGACTATTGTGGCTTTGTTTCTCCAGCATCTATCCCTTCTTCACTGTCACTATAGTTGAGAATAAATCCCCCTTTCAGAATTTGTTGTCAGTTGTCGGGAAGCATGCCAATAAACTGTTTGCCACATATTCTAAAATGACCCTAAGTTACTGAACTAAAAATTAATTTGCCATATTTATTTTCTTAAAGTGCCACATTATACTTTTTTTCTAAAAATTAATGAAGTTGGATGGTCTCATTAAAATGGGTAGATTTCTTTGCAAGTAGAAGCCTACACAAAGCTCTGCTGCATTTCTGGTGCTTTTACCGGCAATGTACAAAACAAGAAGAAAAATAATAGATACTTTCAAAGCACTTAGATAATTCTAAAAGGTTTCTATTCAATCTTCATCAGCTGCGTGACAAGATTGCTGTTTATTTAAAAGCCATTAATGTGCTTTCCATTAATCTTTGTAGATGCATTGCGGCTTAGTGACAATGCCTTTCATCCAGGTACGGCACAATATAACAGGATTACAGCTGCTCTTTATCTAAGTCTTATGCATGCATTTTGAAGATTTATAATTATCTAGAGGGACAGTTTAAACCTAGGGTATGTGTTCTTTGTAAAGTATACAAACATGCATAAAAAATCTTAGGCATTAAAAAAGCGTCACAATTTAATAAAATAGTAACAGGAATACATAGCCTCATTCAGATTAAGTCCTCTTCAATGTTGATCCCTAATGTATCCATCTTAATAAAGCCTTACTTCAGTGCAAAAGGCATGCACAATAGTTGAACATAAAGATTTCTATATGTCCAGCACTCGAAATGCTAATTAGAAACACCAATCTTCACGGCTGCGACAGTTGTTATGAAACCTTTCTTGTGTATCCTTCACTGGTAAGAGTTTACATTGCAAAGTTGAAGCAAACTTAGTGCCCTTTCTCATATTTTCTTCTTCAGACCACATCTATGCTCAGCAGTGAAAGGACTTTAATCTGAATGAGCCCCATAATTGCATTCACATACTATTCCATTACATAGCATGTCTCTGTTGCCCCTAAAGACCATATATTAATGTATCTTATTTTCCATGACTTGAGAGGGCACATGTGGATAAGTTTCTAACTATAGCCAGCCTCAAGTTTCATACATGTTTCAGAGGAACATTTTGTTTGGTGCCCATTCTGACCAATCAGAATCCTAAGATTTTAACCCTGACTAGTAGCGATGGACAACAAGGACTATTCTCTCTGACCCAGGTCTAAATTTGAGGCCTAACTTATCTACGGAATATCACTATATTCATTACAAAGAAAGGTAAACAAAAATAGTATGATAACTTCTTGGATCAACTAATACCTATAAATATCTAGTAAAATGCCAATCATTGAAATGCTCCTTAAGGGAGAAGATAATAAGGGTGAAGAAGATAATATTCACATTTTCTGTACAATATAAGTAAGCATAACATTCAGGGTTAAACCTTTTTTTAATTGTTATAATTCTTTGTTCCCTGTTCTTTTATGTCTTCAGACTAACTTATACTTCATTAAATAGATGATAGGTTGGTCCAATGAATGGCATCATACTATAAACACTTTCTTTGCTCACTGCACACGGAAGCCAATGTTAGTGTATACATAAGCATGCAGCATGTTAATTTTCGTATATCCCGTGTGACATGTTAAGATGTACTAAGGGTTTGCATGAATATACACTAAAGTACATGATATTGAGCAAACTGCCTGAAAGCACAATATACCTAAAACAAGAAGAAATCCATGGTAAATGTTTCTTAGAAAGACCTAATGAATCCAGTAATGATTGAGCATAAATCTCCATTTTGGTCTGAACTGGAGATTTCTGCCAGTCACATTGAATAAAGACAACCTTACATTCCAACATGAGATCTTACGACAATCATTAGCAAAGCAATTTATGGTTAGAGTCAGACAGGGTAATACACTGATAGTATATCAAGTGTGTCATGCTGTAGATTAGTAGAAGATCGATTGATAGGTTAATTGCAGATGCTCTCAGTAGAGCCTTCAGCATGCATTGGTAGTTAGTAAGTATTAGTCATTTTCTGTACAATAATTTTATACATTGCTTTCTATGTTATGAAGCGTTATGCGTGCATTTTGCATTAGTATTATTGTCACAAAGAGTTGGAAATTCTGAAGGAAAACGCTATCAATAGTTCTCAGTGAATTTTTTTGCATGCAATATCGGCATATCTGAAAAAAGGGGGGACATGCAAGATTTTCTATTTGGATGGGAGGAGAATATTTTTTTCCACAAAGAATCAGAAAGCACAATTTGAAATTTAGCATCTAAGATGCACTAAAGCAAAATACTGTTTTCCACAAGACACTGGAACATAATGGCAAACTACTCTAGTCACTAAACATTTGTTTGCAGTCAGAGGAATGACATGATTTCTGGGAATTAGATTCAGAATTTTCTATAAGAAATCTTGATGGTAATGACTGTTCATGGGTTATGGTCCTTAAGTTCTTTGCCAGTCATGCATTGGAAACTAGCGCTTATGTACTTGATGTAATGTCTTCGAATCAACTAAAGATACTATCTTTAGTATTAGAAATAAATACATGGCAAAGCAAAGGACTTCACTGCCATGGCCCAAGGTAAGTATGTGAGAGGCTATGTATGAAGCTCTTTATCTACTAGTTCTCATCAACATTTGTAAGAACAGGCATATTTGCATACTCTTAGTAAATTTTGTACTTTCTAATAGTATGGTCTGAACACTTTAACTTGATAATGCTATATGGATCATATTAAGTGTCAGACTGGACAAAAAGTCAGTCCAAAATTCCCAAAAAATTGTAATATAATATAAAATGCTTTCTGTGTTATAAGGTCCTGAAGAGGACAACTCATTTATGCTTTGCCATGAAGTTTTAAGCATTTGTTTGATCACAAATTAATTAATTAAAAAATACAAATATTTCATTTTTGTAAATGAACAATTTCTACGCAGTAATGGTGGCGAGAGAGTTTTTTGAAAAATTGCATATTTTAAGCCCCAAATATCTTAGCTGATATTAGCAAATAAATCTTCATACATAGCCTCATTCACGGTAAGCATATATACAGTAGTAACCTTGATCAATAATATTAGGAGTATGTTAAAGGGAACCTTTCACCAGGACAGGCCCCTTTTACATTTATTACATCTGTAAGAAGCCTTAATGATGCTGAACTAAAAGTGCAATTGTACCAACTATACCAAAATGTGCCAAAATGTAGATGGCTTTAAAATATCATTTATGTCATTCTTCTGCATGAGTTTGCCCAGTCATTCCATGGTAACCAAAAAGTGTTATTCAGTATACTGCATAGTTACAACCAACTCCCAAGAAACTGCAAGTAGTGTACATCTTGAGATACATATGGGGGGTAGGCTTACCTCTTATTTGGCCTCCCTGTAGCTATTTGCTACAATTGCACATAATTGTTCAGCTTTATTAAGGCAACTTTCAGGTGCCCTAATCTAACAGGAACCTATTCTGTAACATTTTCTCTTTTTTGTTTCTCAATTAACTGAAACCTGGTATATTGGTCAGTGTGAATAGCACAGAACTGTTTCAGTACATTAGTGTGTTAAATATTGTTAGTGTTGTTAGTAGTCGTAAATGTTAGTAAATGAGCATTGCAGACTCCAGATCATTTCCTCTGAGTTGTCACACTCAGTTGAAACACATCACCAGACAATTGAAAAGACAGGACAGGCAGTTGATGTTAGTGAGTTTGCTATTTACACGTTAGTAAAAAGAGAAAAAACGGGCAGAGTCAGTAACTGGAACAGTTTGCTGTGTCTCTGCATGGTTAGTAGAAAGTGAGGTTAGTATAGCATGCTTTAGTTCCTGGTTAGTTTTGTTAGTTAATATTAAGTGGTGTTAGTTTTAACCAAAGCTGTAGACTCAGTTATTGCATTTACTGTGTGTCTGCAGTTGTTAGTATGTTAATACACATGCAGTTGTTCACCAATAATACGACTGGGATGCACACATAGACTGGTTACAACAAATATCAAAGTCATTTGATTGACATTAATCTTGTATAGACATTATGTCAATCTTGAGAACCTTGCATCATAACTCAAATTAAATTTTATAATATTAAAGATTCCATTTTTTTTTCTTATTGGCCTGCCATTCCCTATGTATCATAAATGCTCAAACCATGAAAATATGAAGAAAACATGTAATAAGTCACATGATATAAAGAAGGGCTAACTTGTAAATTCAACTATTTCACGGTGATCAACTATTTCACAGATGATCTGTTTTATGTCACAATGTCATTCCTAAATTTTGTGACTTCAGTCATTGATTTGGCCTTAATCATTTATAATGGTTTCATGAGGACAAAGCAATACATAGAATATGTAAAGTAAAAAGAGCTTTGGACAAGAAGGAATGAATATGCAAGTCAACACACTCAAAAGGGCTCTATAATCGTTGAGTTCAGTCGGAACATGATCATCAATTCCAATAAATGTGGTGTAAATGGGATGGGAGATGTTAATTGGTGCAATGACCCTTGCAGTATATGAAAATGATGTCATATCATCTCAAGGTCTGCTAACCATATTAACTTCTAATCAGGCTGCAAGTGACCTATATTCTGCACATGTACTACATCATCTCATCATACTTCCCCCAACCTAGATTTGAGTTGTTCTTTTTCATGTCTCTTTTCATTTCTAACTGGTTAAAAATAACTTTCAATTTGAAATTCAAACACAATATATCCTGAAGTACTACTGCATAGATTACTAGAGCCATAAGTGGCAATTATTTCAAAATGTGTAATTCACCATACTTATCATTGCAGAGATTATAGTGGTGAGGAACTTGTATATCTCCTAATGACATTCCTCATACGTTGAAGAGTCTAAAGTGCTCAAGAGCAAAACCCTGAGGTAATGGCTTCTTTTCTTTAATACTGCCTTGAAAATGTCATTTTTACAGATCATTCGAACCGTTGACATACACCAACAAGATAGAGGGTTTTAAGTGCAAAAGAATAGAGCCCTGAGAGACAGCATATTATACTTTGACCCATAATTGCCATATTCACTGTATGATCATTGACAATTTTTTATAACCTCCAGGTACTAGAGGATAATTAATGTCTACAGAGAGGGGACAGATATGTCATTGGTTGTGCAACCTATGGTGAATATATGGCTTAAATTCACCTTAACTAATTGACCCAATTTTACTACAAGTATATCAGTATAAAATGAGATTGCAATACATTGTATTCTGCATGTACTCCATATTGTTAGGAGCCAATCTTCATAATCTCTTTTTACAGTACCCAGTCTCTTAAATTCTTCTCCAGCACAAACATTCTAACTACAGAATTATCCATAAACTAAAAGACAATAACCTGATGGTTATAGACTACTGTTTGACTCTTCCAACTAGAATATACTGGTATAAAATGAGAGAAGAAAGCTGCAACAATTTCCTTCTAGCACAAAGGGAATCCAAACAAAAGTGTGTCTAATGTATCTCATTCCCTGTCCACTGTATGCCCATTACACTACATTAAAGCTCTTGATATAAATGTAACATTAAAGCCAGATACTAATAAGCTGCCTACAATGACTGTAATTATCCCTTGCCTGAAATCTCCATTAGATGTTCTTTGATATCTTTTAAAGTGTTTTGGCATTAACATACAATGGCCAAGGACCTTTCTTTAATAATCACTATGGATGAACCATCTCCACAACCTCAGAGGAAACTAAGTACAGCTAACTACTTTATTGTATGCAGCAGATGAGTAATCTACTAATTCAAGCATAATAAAAAATAAACAATCAAATAAGAGCAGATGACATTGGAGAGGAAATTAGCTTAATTGTCTTTAAGCATCAAAGGAGTGTGAAAGCTTATTTCGGAATGGAATATGCATTCCGACTTCTAGTTGCTAATTATTCCCATAAAGAAAACTGCATTTTCCAAGATAATCTGCTCAAACAAAACATCTGCAGATCATTTGAAATCACAAAAAGGTTCCAAAAAGCCACAGAGCACCTTGGATAATAAAAGGAAAATGCATGATAGAAAATAAACATGTTTGTCAACAAATCTATTGAGTTTCAAGGTTAAGAAGAGACTAAATGCTCCACTGGATTGAATAGCCTGTGCGATAATATAGATATTATGCTACTCGTATACACCACATTTAACAGATTCAATGAATTGGTAGATTTTCAAATTACTACATACTAAATACTTTTTAGAAATCAGTTTATAGTAATAGATTTCTGACCTATAAGAAGCACTCTGTCAAACATATGTCAAGTACACTGCAAATGATGACATTTTACTGTAGTGTATGGGAATAGAAATATGTTTAGTATCTTACTATTAGCAGTGAAGGTTTGTTGAAATTAATTCATCTCTGATGGCTATGTGTGTGTGTGTTTGTGTGTTTGCTGGTAGTAGTGCGGTTTACATAGAGATGCTCAAATCTCATAGACTGTTAGCTCTTGTGAGCTATTGGTTCATATGACTGTTTGTACTCTGTAATGTAGTATATTTGTATATGTCCCCTATGATTTGTAAAGTGCTATGAAATTTGATAGCGCTATATAAATAAAGATTATTATTTATTAAATAGCAGCCTCTATGGATGTGATCAGGGGTGTAACTACAATTAAGCAGATGCAGTTATTGCAGGCAAATTTGTGAACTTTTACTGTTTAAGAGTAGTGATCTGACAATGGGGGCTGTTGTACTGTAAATTGAGCATATCAACAGGTATCATATCTCTACAGGTTGCTATGTGGATTTATGAAAGTGAAGAAACACACAACCCACTTGCAGCAGGTCAGCTCCCAAAGACGCTTAATTTCCATACATACTGTACTACATACAGCACTATTTCCCAGCATACATCAAATGTGTTTGGTAGCCTACATAATGCAGCAATTTAATTCGCCATTCTTCATTTCCTTTTCCTGAGCTGAAATTGGAATTCCAGTTTTCAATCATGCACAAGAAACCATCTGTGTAGGTCCTTAAAATAAAATATCACTCTGCTGATGTGATCACATTGTTGAGGTGTACTGTACGAGTACGTGCAAAGTAACGGATCGTGGCTTCTTCCCTGCATGCAGCAGCACATTGATTTCTGGAAATAGCGCTCCACAGACAAAGCACTTATCTGCAAAGAATTGAAATAAATACACCATCAAATGCCGTTCAGTTGTGCCTGCAATGTTATGTAGAAGTAATTCAATTCTGCTGCCTCCTAATTACATCTGGCCTCAACTCGCATCTTAAATTCATGCTGATTGGCAAAGTAGGTGGCAGATCATTGTCACAAATTGTATACACTTGGGTCTTCAAGGCTTAAAGGATGATATTGATTAGTGCTTGTTGACATTCAGATGGAAGAAAAAAAAATAATTGGTTCTGCGGATTATTGTACCTTGGGTTCATTTTCCTGACACAAAGAAGGTGCGACTTATGACTGCAGGTTTAAATTTAGCTTTTCTACCATGATGATCTGACACTTTGTAAATTACCATTCAGCATGCTACCTGGTGCAATTTAATGCTGACAAGCAAATGATCGTTAGCTGATTAGTAAAATGACGGCACTTAGTTAAAGCTCCAGCCTCATTTCGAGTCAGAACTATTTACTCAGTATTCTGTCTCCTATAAGAACACCAGGATCCACTATGTCACTGGATAGGAAGTCACAGAATGTCACTATTGTAGTAGCTTGAACTCATTTTAGCATTCATTAAAATGTTTACATGTATTTATAGACAACAAAATGGAAGTAACTTTAGTTTGTTTTAACAATGACCTTACATGTATGGACAACATTGTGTTACTAATTTAACCTTTTTAAAAAAGGGAAGGTGTTATAACTGAGGTTGAAAAATGTGATCACCCTTTACCCCAGCTGAATTAGCATTTATTAGGAATTTAAAAAGGGATAATGGAATTGTTGTAGGAGCTTTTATAGTGACAAAGATGGCTAGATTCGCTAGATTCTGTACAGTGTAGTCAAAAAGTGGATGGTTAAGGAGGCCTCGACTATTCACATGTGGAGGAGAATAATTTATCTTGGCTGAAGGATTTGCTAAAGTGAAGAGTGGGAATCCGAATTGTATTTCTTTTGCTAAAAAATGGCACACTTGGATTGATCTTTTCTACTCGTTGGAAGGAAAGTTTCTCCTAGGCATTGGGGATGCTTAGAGATAGTAGTTGAACCGGGGGGTTGATGGTAGATCAAGGAGGAGGGGGAACTCTGTGGGGTTTTTTTTGTATTTTTTCATGGGGTGATTGGGGTATGGGAGGATAGAGCTAAGAAAATAGTGTAGATAAATAAGCCAGTATTTCTGAGGTCCAAGGTTCCAATGCGATTACCATTGTTACAAAATGTTTTTAAAAAATTATTTTGTGATTTTTTTGGATGGTATAAATGTATATCAGGATGTTTCCTTTTGATTAATTGTACTATTATAGTGTTAAAAATTGGGGAAAAAACTTTCTATAAAGGAATCTTTCGTTCAGGTGCAGACATATCAAGGGGGAAACTATGGTGCCAGTAATTAAGGTGGGGCTACTACAACCATTGTAGCCACATCCAACTGTATTCTATGTTAAATTCTGTATTGTATGCTAAACAAAATTTTTAACAAACTAGGATGACTAGGATGTCATTTTTTCCGGGACAAGCTGACATTTTCATTGCTACCGCGGCCTATTTATCACTTCTTTCAAATTTCTTATGTGTTGCAAAACGGCAAAAAAGTGCATTTGGCAGCATTTTTTTGTTATTGAGTTCACCTCCATGAATAACTGTTTTTATATTTTTATAGATTGGGAATTTTGGAAAGCAGTGATACAATCAGATGTTGTGCTTTCTTATTTATCTCCACTTTTTAAAAATTATATATTGTTTTATATGTGTTGGGGGCTATTAGGACATTTTATTTCTTTAAATTATTTTGTGTTTATTTTTTTACATTACTAGCATATGAACTAGTGATCATGTGATAACTAGTTAATACAAATGCACAGCAATAACCATGTATCAGAAGTGTCAGTCTATGAATTTATTTTCCGGAGAAAGGATCAGTGCTACCAACAGTTGATTTGTGGAGGTGCTTGGTGGTAGACCCCCACTGATCTGATATTCAGAACTTATATGTTGTTTTAACATTAATACTATCAATGTTTTTTCAGGAAATCCCCTTCACATACCATAAATTTATTGTAAAGGTATGAAAGATGTTGATAGGTGATATCTACATTGTACTAATAACATGCAGTGAGATATTTAATGCTTTTGACTTGATATACTCAGAGACTCAGGGCACAGCACAGAACGTGTTATTCCTTTTCTTAAACACTTTATTATGGCTGCAAAACAAGCACCATCTGTTCATAAGAGCTCAAATTTCCTGTAAACAAATGGGATGTAGTTTTTTATACAAAATTAAAAACTAAAATTGCAAACCTGGCAATAGTTGAAAGCTGCAACTTCGACACCAATCTTTGACACAAGCAATGCATTTGTAACAGGACAAAATGGCATAAACACAGGTCACCAGTCAACAAATCCTAGAAGAAAAAGAGAAAAAAGCAACCGACGCAGCAGAGAGAAAAGACATGCAGCGTGCTAAAGCCAATGGGTTGTCTACTATATCTGCTGTATGCTCCCATAGGTATCATGGTATGCCAGGAGTGATTATTAGTGACTTGAAAATATACAATAGACTTACTGTCATTTGGAAATTAAACTATTAAGATAACTATTTGATCTGGGAAAATGAAATCTTGAACATATTGCTATATATGTGATTAATTCATACATAATTGAACAATTAAGAAATTACGCTTAAATCAACTGTAAGAGCACTGACCTTATAGAAACGTTCATTTCCTAATGCAGTCACTATGTACATACATGGTAACTTGAAGGTAGGGATCTGACCAGCTTCACAAACAGTGATTTCTAAGGAACTAATTGAACTGTAATTACTATACATGTACATTATGGTTATAATGGCGATAGCATAATGTATATATGGAAATGCTGAAATATCTGCTACATACCTCTGAGTCTTACTAGAAAGATAAAGCTTCACTGGTGTTCTCTACCCAATGTCATACATGACGTTAAACATTTTCATGTTAGCTTGAAAAAAAAGAGAAAAAAACGTCAAACTTTATTATTATCCTATGAAGACGTCTACTAAATACAGAATTGTGGCCTATTTTGTGCCAAAATGTGTTAAATAAAAGGCATGTGGCTTAAGATGTAACAATATGAACCTACATTCTGACTCTTTACTTCTAATTATTGATTGCTAGTAGATGCAGCACGATGCTCAAGCCACTGGGAGAAATCTGTCACAGTATTACCATACTTTTTAGACCATATTATGTACCTTTACTATGAAATGCACCTAACATTTATTCATGCATAAAAAGGAAGAACATTCTTGACACCAATTAAAAATTCCCTGTTAGTCGTGCACAAGGACCTCACTCAAATCTCTGCAACATACATTCATTCCCAAACAGCTCTGCAACATCCATTCATTCATACACAGCTCTGCTACATCCATTCATCCACATACAGACATAGCCTGCTACATCCATTCATTCACATACAGCTCTGCTACATCCATTCCTCCACACACACATAACCAACTACATCCACTCTTTCACACACAGCTCTGCTACATCCATTCACTCACACACATTCACTAAAACTTGAGCTGTTCTTTATTATATCTGATTTCACTAATATTGTTTTTAAGAAAGTGAGTTTTAGACCAGTCAAGTCCTTAAAATTTGGTGTCTTTGTTTGAAAAAAAATGCTGTGAAATTATTGTAAAACTGCATGTATCTACTGTGAATTTCCCAGATAGACAAGAGACATCAGTCAATCTGTTCTACACTGGCAGGCTTTCCTATTTTCACATCATAATAGACTGCTGTTTCTTTAATATAGCATTTGCTAATTCTGTGCCACTGTTTTAATATTGCTTAAAGGACACCTGTCATCAGGTCTGTGTCACTTGTCCTGTCACTACTACCTGTTGGAGCAGATCACAAGGATCCCATCACAGCCTTTATCTAGTAATTTCATACATTAATCATTGTAAAATCATCTATTTTTTATCATGTAAATGAGGCTGGTCACATGGTCAGAGGCAGTGATGTCACCCCTGTTTCCCCCTCCCCTCTCCTCCCCCTGCTCATGTCTGTGTGTAATGTATAGTAAAGCATGGCTAGTGTGTGTATGTCATCTGCTGACATGCTGCATCCTCCTAATACACAGACATCAGCTACACATGTATCTGACATGTTCTGCTGTAACATGTGTGAGACACAGACATCAGCTACACATGAATCTGACATGTTCTGCTGTGACATGGCTGCCTGGAGCTGCTGTATCTCTCCTAAGCACACACACATGCACACACAGGCTGCAGGGGGCGTGGCCACCAGCACCAGGAAGCACATCATTATACAGCCTCACATCATTATACAGGCTGTCAGTCAAGCACTGGGGGTGTGGCTGTGCCTCCCACTCATGAATAGAGTGGACAGCTTGAATATGCTAATGCTTCATTGGACATTTCACAGGTCATTTGCATACAGCTTTAGGACCTCTTTGCTCAGGTTTACAGGCTTGTAGAGGGACAATAAAGGGATTGAGGCAATGCTCTCTAATGGCAGTTTATGAAAATATATTTAGTTTAGGGGGGTTATTTTGCATGACGGGTTCTCTTTAAGGGTGTTGAAACTAGACATAAAATCCAAATCAGATAAGTCAGCAATAATATAATGATTTTTTTCCCAGGTTGCTTGAGGCGTTTCTACCTTCTATTGTCTTCATTTTAATGTAATTTCTGTTAAAGAGAGAGAGGTCTGTATGAGTAAACGGAATATATTGCTGGGAATATATTAATTTTATGCTAATATGACTGAATAATAGAGTAGATTCTCCAAAGCTGGAAGGCACATTTACATCCTGATGGTGTGAATAGTAGTTCTAGCATGATACACTAGGCAGTTATGGCTCGTGCTAGATAGACAAGCATACAGTGATTCATCCTATCAAGCAACGGGCCATCTTATAACACAGTGTTGTTCTCAACTGTGTGATATCAGCAGATTTCCTGTCAAAAGATAATTAGCAATGTGCCTTCTATGTGACAGCGCGGGCCTAATTACAATATGTTCCAGGCTACATCCCTACACTGCATTTAAATATGAATACAGGCGGTCCCCTACTTAAGGACACCCGACTTACAGACAACCCATAGTTACAGACGGACCCCTCTGCCCACTGTGACCTCTGGTGAAACTCTCTGGATGCTTTAAAATAGTCCCAGATTGCAATAATCAGCTTAAAATTGTCTGCAATGAAGCTTTATTGATAATTCTTGGTCCTATTACAGCAAAAAAATTTGAAACTCCAATTGTCACTGGGGCAAAAAAAAAAATTGTCGGGAACTACAATGATAAAATATACAGTTTCGACTTACATACAAATTCAACTTAAGAACAAACCTACAGTCCCTATCTTGTATGTAACCCGGGGACTGCCTGTATATGCTGTCATTTAGTAGACATTCCAAAAGTTGTAGTAAACTTTTTTTTACACTTAATATGATGATGAGTCAACAAGTAGACTTAAAGGAACTCTGTCACCAGGTTTTAACCCTTTTAAACTACTACCCTCTTCGTGTAGGGTATGTAATGTCCTTTCTAGAATTCCCTCTTATGTGAAATCTCACCCTTTTTACCTATAAAAATCTCCTCCAAAGTCCAAAGATTAGTCAAGTTTAGAGTCTGCAAGGGAAGTGTTACTTCAGGTGCCTCTGTATTCAATTCTATTATACCTATAAATATGCTTTTGAAATTATATTAAAGACAAAAACTACATCACAAAAGGGTGTTTCTAGGTTTTATACTCTGAAAATAAGAGCATGTGAGATGGCACTCCCCCCACAGCCTCTAAACTTGTTTAACTGTAGGCAAAATCTTATAAATCTTTTATATTAAAAGTCAACTGTTTACTTTTTATCTGAGATCAGATCGAAAGGCTCAGAGGGAGCATCAATTCTTGAGCACTATAGTAGCTAGAACTATAGTTCTGGTATCATATTAAAAATGAGAATTTCATCTTTCAAAATACATCAGGAGTGTGGTTTTGTATGCCAAATGTAGTCCACAAAAGTAGTTCAACGGTTATACTGGTAGTTAAAGACATACATGAGAAGGTGAGCTACAGATTGACACCTAAGTCTTTGACTCCTTATATATCTGCTCAGCACCAAATCAAAAATCTACATACTCCACCATGTATCAGCAATTTTACACCATTATTTATCCCTTCATTTATCCTCCATGGAAAGTGGGCATGGAGGGGTGTGAAGGGATGCACCCGGCAGCAAAGCGGTTGGCTCCCTACATTTGCACATGACTTTGGAGGTGATTTATTTGTTGGTAAATGGCTAAGTTTTAACATAAGTGTGGGATTTCTAGAAAGGACCGTCACATCCAACCAGAGGTTGATTCTAGATTCTAGTCCAAATAGTCTGACCAGTATGAGTATATATTCCTCAAGATGTTTGAAGGTGTCCTGTAGTGTCTACCACCAAGACTTTTGCAGGAGCTTTTGCTGGTACCTAAGGTCAGAATGGATACTACTAATAAGCTGTGATACATTTTGTGTTCTACAGTAACCAGATCTAACTTTTTTGTTACTTTGTGCTCCAATAGTCTTTCTGTGGGATTGGACCAGTTACATCAGTGGGCACCATTGACCCTGTTTCTTGTTCACCTGCTATCCTTCACAAGATCTGCTTTTATGGAGATATGATCACCGATTTGTAAAGCCATCTAAATTTGTTCTTCTCAAGGTCACTTGCATCTTTACACTTCCCTTTGCATGTGAGTAAAGAACTGTACATTTAAACACCATTGTAAAAACATAATCAATGAAATAGGAATTCCCATCAGTTGCTGTTTGTTTCATTTTGTAATCTTAAAATTTCATTTTGTATTCTTTAAAGTCAATAAAGGCTTCTTTGATGGGCCCAGTTACTGTCTCCGGCCATTGGATATTCTGACTTTAGAATCATAGTTTCTAGAAATAATAGAGAGCCTAACCTCTTGACACCAATTTAATGTATTTTAAGAGAGGCTTTAGTGCTACTGAGAAGCACAGATGAAGATTTATAGTCAATTGTTACTAAGCCAGCTATTTCTCCATACCAATTCAGCCAAGTATGCAAGTGTTTGTTATAGAAGTAGGAAATTAATCTCACAGTCAAAAAAAATATTGCCACCCCTTTACTTCTTTTGCAGTGTGTATGCCATCATGCGAGATCCTCTTACACTTTATAAAGGCACTTGATTCCATCAAAACCATCAATTTTAGCCAATCTTTGTGAATGATTGTGCACGGCCAATTTAATAAGTGCTAGCCCAGTTAATGTAGATAGGGTAATAGAAAGAAATAATTGGAGCTAATATTATATTTTAAATAAAATTCCCAAGTGGAAAGGTACTGAAAAAGTGATAAATGAGTTATTCTCTGAAACATAGGCACGGATTTTTTTGAAATCTGGCATAAATATATTGTAATTTTTTTGATTTATTGGCCCATGTATGCCATGAATACATAGGTGCAAGCAGACTCAAATAGGGCTAATTTATCAGGACTTCTGTGGCGTAGAAGCCTGGAAATAATTGTGAATGCTAGCGTATCGCTATCGTGTGTGGGGCGGTGTGAAGGGGCTGACAGGAGAGTGTGCCAGCGCAGGGTTTTACGGTTCCCCACACCGGCCCATTCACTTCAGTCAGCAACTTCTCAAATTTGACACCTTCCTGATCATGTTTCCTTCATGGTTCAGCGTGGTGGCATCATGTAGAAAATGTACTTTGAAGTGAGATGTAATATGGTTGTATAAAGTCAAGTAGGTGGAGAGCTTATCACTGAAGTCAAGTTCTTACCACCTAAAAACAACACCTCCCGTGATTCATGATCCTAAATCCAGGGTTAACATTAGCTAGTTCTTCTGAAGTCTGGTGAATGACATCAATCACAACAATAGGGGCGTTTTGAGGTGGAGAGAGCTTGAGCTTATAAAACCAATTTACACGTCCCTTCATGAGTACATTTTCTGGATGATGCCACCACACTGTGAACGGTGTTTAGTTGCTTGACAACATACTGGTAGTAATTTATTAGGTCAATTTTTTCTGATAGATTCCCTTTAACTGACCTGTTTATGCTTAACCCCTTGCCACTGATGCCCTTTTTTGATTTTGCATTTCCATTTTTTGCTTCCTTCCTTTAAAAATCCCTAACTTTATTTTTCCATTTACAGGGCTTTAAGAGAGCTTAACAACTTGTTCTTTCTAGTGGTGGTATTGAATATTCCATGCTGTGTAGTTGGAAGTGGGAAAAAAAATTCCAAATGCAATGAAATTGACAAAATAAATGCTTTCACACAATTTTCTTGTGGGCTCTGTTATCACAGCTTTCATTGTGCGCTCTGAAATGATACCTCTACTTTATTCTCTTGGTCAGTATGATCATGGGGATACAAAATTTATATAGGTTTTATAATGTTTTAATAGATTTAAAAAAAATTAAAACCTTTTGTATAACTTATAATAATAATAATTCAGTGTATGGAGCTGTATAAGGCATACTTTTTACAGATCTGTGTAAGGCTACATTCACATGAACGTATGGGGGACGTATATACAGGCAACGTATATGCGGCGTATATATGTCGCCCATACACTTTTATGGCCTCACCGTTCTGTAGCCCATAGAAAGATAGGACATATCCTATCTTTCGATGGAATACGACATTGCACGCTGTGTATTCCTATGGAGAGGGGTGGGGTGAGCATTGCTCATCCCCTGCTCCTCTCCCCGGCGCCAATGTATGCCCGCCGTACAACGGTAAGGTGGGCCTACTTCGTATGAATGTACTTTTTTATGGGGATATTGCAGATGACCAGTAACAATGTGCCACCAGCACACATGAAGAGACCTATAGTCTTACATAGACTCTGGGCTGTCATGGAGACAGATTGTCGGACCCTAATAACGTCTTGCAGAGCAATGATCCGATCTGATCATTAGCTCTCAGTGTTTACTGTAGTATGGTGTAAAGTATATCTGTAAGGAGAGGGCTCAGCCCGTGAGCCCTCTCTATACCACCTTAACGGACATGTGATGTAATAGTATGTCACATATCGTTAAGGTGTCAAACATTAAGACTTAGCCACTTTAAGTTACACTTTTGGTTGAACATTAATATAAAAATATATAATATAATTTTATCTTAAATATTAAATCAATCGATTAACTTCAGTATGACAAATTTTGCAATTGTACCAGCAGTATATAAATCGTGTTTTTTTTCCAGTTATGTCCTTGGTGGTGACCCTTTTATGGTGTTAGAAGTATGTTTAAGGGATTAGCCTCATATAAAATGCATTGGACATTTGACACTAGTGCAAACTGACAAGGGGAAATGCACGTGTCACACTTTAAAAGGTCATTGTGATACCTTTACTTTGTTCTACATCATGGTTTATAATGGGCTTCCATGAACCTGTTACATATGACATACTTTTTATTGCAGATCTTTCAATGACTCACCTTCTTGTTATCCTTCAGAAACTTTCAAAACCCTGAATATTAACAAGTAGATTTCTTCCCAGGGACAAGAAGAGCAGTGGAGCTTAGCAAAATGGGACTTCATTAATTCTTTCTTTATATCTAAGAAAGAACAGAAAAAACAAGCTTTTTTTTAAAAAAAGATTTCGCTATATATGTCATCTTAAATACTTGTCATCGGAATAACATGGGAATGGACTAATTAGTTGGGTTTATTATAGTCTTCTGGTGAGGAAACAAGTTATTCTTGACCAGATATATAAAAGGATAACTCTAAAAGATATCATAATCTCTTCATGTATACATTCGATGACACTAACTCCAACTATTTGCAGCAATGTAGTAACATTGATACTGGAGAAGCTTTTGTTCTCTAATACCCAACATTTCCAAGCAACTAAGACAATAAAGTGAATGACGCAGAATTAGTAAATATGGTGAAACGTCCATTTTCAGCTGGACATAAAATTCGTAATTGACATATTTCATTATTTCAAGAAAAAATAATTTGGCCCAGTTCTACTTTCTTTAAATGATTTTCTTACTTGTTCACTAACATGGCTTGTATATACATTACATTTATCACAACCAAAATGAACATTTCTACTACAATGTACAGTATATAATAGCATCCATCATATGATAGTATAGTACCAGTATGGCTGTTTTATAGCAATGGGGGACATGTATCATTATTTCTCCTAGTCAAATTGTCATATTTTGTCGTATTTGCGACTTTTTTGCGTCTTGTCACTTGTCATTTTTCAAGTACGCCTTGGTCTGCACCTTGTGCAGTGCCTTATGTATCTTAGTTTCCCAGATGTTCCGTGCAACTTTTCACTCATGTATTGGATTTTTTGCTTATTTTTGGGACTTTTTAGGCGCAAATCTACACCTGGTCCAGGGCAGGTGCAAAGGAAGGAATTCATGGACCTTATTTTAACATGTAAATTGGAATTATTTCACATGCTTTAAATGTTTAAAATTTTGCACAGCCTGTTTTTTTTTTAAATTCTGACATTTTTGCATTTACATTTTTATTTTAATTTATTGGTTACTACTAAGGGTGAGGGTACATGAAGCGTTTTATTTGCGCTTTAATTGCATTTACTATTAACATTACTATTAACATTTGCGTTTACAAAACGCAATAAACGCAACGTTAATGCATGTGTTAACATCGCGTTCTCTAAGCATTTTGTAAATGCAAATATTATAAGCTGTTATAATAGGTTTCAAAATGCAATCAAAATGCAACGTGTCACCGCACCCCTAACGCCACGTATGACCGCAGCCTCATATGTTGTCATCTCAATGGGGTGTGACTAAAGTGCTTAAAAATGCAGGACACAGCCTCAAATCCAAAATTAACAGTAGTGTCCACTCCTGAATAAAACATGGCTTGTGTCTGTGTGGATTTGAGACATTTGCAACAAAAAGTCTCAAAAAGAAGCCAAAATTTGCCAGGATAGGAAAAACTGAACATGTATCACAATTAAAAAAGATATGATCATACATAAGGCACAAAAAAGAGCAGCCAAATGTCTCAAAAATTCACCACGGAGAGACAAAACTATGATACATGTGCCCCAATGACTTATGAATGGTTAATGTATGTGTTCAGGATATCACCTATTAAAAATCTTCAAGAATGTTGCAGTACATTCTATGTTAATACCAACTGATACAGAAACAGATACAATACACGTGTATACAAAAGCTAATCAGCGTTTAGATCAGTTTTACAAGTCTATACATATGATCTCAAGTGTTTTTATCCTCTATCGACTTTAATGGGAAAAAATAGCCCGTACATGTTGTCAAACTGAGCAAAATGCAGTTTATATGGAGTGTGTAGAGAGCACTGTGCATAAACCCATATAGTTATGAAGCAAGAGTTCTCCTTACGCAGACTTTACCAATTAAGGCCGCCATGTAGGCATGTGGAGACTTATAGCATTTTACGCTCTACAGGAGGTTTGGGGGAAAATATGCAAATACGTTTTCCACAATGGATTAAGGAAAACCATTCCTCTTTTAGTTTACTTCCCTACCTTAGTCAAAAGCCTCTCACCAGCTCCCTACATTGTACTGAAGAGCTATCTACAGTTGGGAATCGGTTCCCTCTGGAACAGATATACTGGTTTGTTTTAATCCCACATCACGTCATTAGGCTTCCTGAAGGTCATGCTTGATGTCAAGGGAGCTGCATTACAAGGTAGCTAAAAGATTTTAGGTATTTTCTATGTTTAACACATACAGATCATGAATAGTTAAATGAAAACAAAGCACATTCTTGTAACTTGTCATGGTTTTTCTTCTGTTCAGTTACACAGAATTAACATAAAGACATTGTTGTCGTATTTGTAAACAAGTCTCATAAATGATTTTAATTTTTTCTTGAACTTCTCAGATGCTGTACTGCGTAGCTCATTAGATCCATTTAGCATCACTGCCAAGGGTTTATGTTGCTCAGAAGATTTCAAAGAGGCCTCTGGAAATCAAAGTAACAAGAAGATTTTGTCTGGCAGATAACTGACTAGCATGAGGGTAATGAATCAAGGGACTCTGCAGACTGCCTTTAACGTTGTGTCATCAAAAAGGCCACATTTTCATTGTGTATATGAAATAGATGTATTCTATCCATCGTGTTTAAAAGTACTGACTATAAAGCTCGTGAGTATTCTGCTGAAGCTTCAGAACATTTAGTTCTAGGTTAGAAATAAAAAAAAACTTGTTAAAAACCGTGGCATCTTGTGAAATGAAGTGGCTTTGAAATCAGGTTATTTGCATTCATAATGTATCGGCTGTTTGGAAAGGGCTATGAGATCATTTTTGCTCATCATATAACACAGGGGCATGAGACTAAGCAGGTACTGTGTACATATTTAGTGAATTATGGTTATGAAACATCTATTTGGATATAATTTTAATCTTTGCTATAAGTACATATCTATGGCTCATTGACAGAGGGCACTCATATCAGCTAATCAGGATAGAGATTCAACCAGTAGATGGGAATGGTAGATGGGAATGAAGGGGCACATATATCATATTTTTTTTTTCCTTGGTGAACTTTTGAGACATTTGGCAGCTCTTTTTTGCGGCTTTTGTATGATGATATCTTTTTACTTGTGATACATGTTCAGTTTTTCCTATCCTGGCAGGTGCAAATTTTGGCTTCTTTTGAAGACTTTTTGTTGCAAATGTCTCAAATCCACATGGACACAAGCCATGTGAGGGGGTTATATGCAGGAGTGGACACTACTGATAATTTTGGGTTTGAGGCTGTGTCCTGCATTTTTTAGCACTCTAGTCACACCCCAGGGAGATAACGACATATGAGGCTGTGGTCACATGTTGCGTTTTGATTGCATTTTGAAACCTATTACAACAGCTGAGGAGAGGTGATTTGACTAGTTATATTACTGTTTACATTTGCATTTTAAAAAACGCATTGCAAAAGTGATGTTAACACATGCGTTAACATCACGTTTATATTGCATTTTGTAAACGCAAATATTAACAGTAATGTAATTAGGCAAATCTCCTCAGCTGTTGTAATAGGTTTCAAAACGCAATCAAACGTGTGACCCCACCATTGGAAGTGAACACTATTGCTTATCACGTGGTACTACAGCACATTACAGGGGTTTATTGACATGTCTGAGAATAATGCCCTGTCCGCAGATGAAATTAACCCACTTGATTGAATGTAATATGAATGACTGTAAAAAAAAAATCTTATTACCTGCAGAATGTGGTCAGCCATTCAAACCAAGCATACAGTGGGTACAGAATGTATCAAAAAAAGTTCAAAAATTTAAAGAGATCTGAAAACTTTCCATACCCACAGTACAGTACAACTTGCAAAATCTATAATGGGATCCCAATCAATTGAACACCAACTGTTTTCTTCTTATGTGCGAGTGCTGCCTTAAGACCCCCTCTGACTTCAGGGCCAGATAATGACTGCAACTTTTGCTACCACAATAGCTATATCCAATCATGTGTATAGGGTAGATGATTAGATACATTCCCTTATATACTTCTGTGTAATGATATTGCCAAACTGAGGTTCCTAGCATCTACTGGAAATATGCAGATTTTACAGTAGTACAGGCGGTCCCCTACTTAAGGACACCCGACTTACAGACAACCCATAGTTACAGACAGACCCCTCTGCCCACTGTGACCTCTGGTGAAGCTCTCTGGATGCTTTACTATAGTCCCAGACTGCAATGATCAGCTGTAAGATGTCTGTAATGAAGCTTTATTGATAATTCTTGGTCCAATTACACCCAAAATTTTGAAACTCCAATTGTCACCGGGGCAAAAGAAAAAAAATTGTCTAGAACTTCCATTATAAAATATACAGTTTCGACTTACATACAAATTCAACTTAAGAACAAACCTCCAGCCCCTATCTTGTATGTAACCCGGGGACTGCCTGTAGTGTGATGCCCGCTCTCTGAGGTTTAGAGGGGGGTTGGGGGTTAGTTTTGTGATTGAAATAAAATGGACATCAAATTTAGTGATGTATTTGAGGCCTAATCAAAATTGAAAGTTATGATAATGTTTGTCTAAATACAAATAATGCATATGTAAGAAATGGGGCACTTTTCCAAAATTTTCATTGTGTGTTATGTTTATTAAAATTTATGGACAATGGGGCACATTTATTAAAGGCTGTGCGCCAGTTTTCTATTGGACTTACTACTACTGTGTAACTACTTACACAGGTATTTAAGAAGTGTCAGAGACACATTTGTGTCGCACATGACCCTTTTGTGTTGCGGCTGCACTATTCTTCATGCAGCACAAATTTCTGCACTGAAGGGAGCATATCGGTGCTCAGTCGGACCATGAGCCAGATTTAACATGCAAAGTCCAACAGAAATGTGCTTCAATCCCCATGTTAATTGAGTTGCAACAAAAAAAAAGGAGTGCACTCTGTCGGAGGGCACCAGATTCATGAAGAACGTGCACCAGAAATTATGAATCTGGTGCCCTCTGAGCTCTTAGTAAAAGTCCCCCAGTATGTCCTGAATAAAAAGCAACATTATATCCCTAAGAAGTTCACCTTGAAGGAAATCTACCACATGATTTAACTTCTACAAAGCACCACCAGTGCTTTGTAGAGGTTAAATATCAGCACCCAGCATACTATTGTCGAAAATATTAGTCGGTTGAATGATGCTAAAAAAGTCTTTAATCTTTATTAATATTAGCCTGAAGTGCTCCATCCTGCCGTCTGCTGAGCCGGCTAACGTCATTGGGAGGGAAGAGCTGAAGGCATCAGTGGGGGAGGGGGTAAATGTAACGAGAACCCGGAGGTGCTCTGCTAAGGCCCCCCTCCCTGGAGCCCTTCAAACTAATTTATATTATATATTGCATCAAGCACCCACTATTATTACCCACAGTTGTTGCAATTGTCACTCCCCTGAATGTCATCGGGGAGCGGATATTGGTTGCCATGACAGCCTCAGGTCTTCGTCTTGTTTCTGGAGTTTGGTTACAATGAGCTCATTGTAATGAATACTGTGTATAAATGCCATATACTGCAATACAGTAATGTTGCAATTTATGGTAGAAACAATCAGACCACCTAGGGTTAATGTGTTATTTGGATAGCACAGTTTTTTCCAGCTTCCCAGTACACGGCATGGAATTATAAATAACGTCATTAAGAAGAAATTTTGTATGCAGAAAATAAACCCTCGCACAGCTCTGTACACTGACAACTGAAAAAGCGAAGGGTTTTTGAAGGTGGAGAGTGAATAATGAGCAAAAAAATCCTGTGTCCTTAAGGGGTTAATAAAAAAGTGATCAAATGGTCATACAGTCCCAAAACAAAGAAACAAAGACATGCTCAGCACAAAAGGTTTTCATTTTTCAAAACCTCATAAAAGCCAAATATATTTGGTATCCTTGGGATTGTACTTACCCAAAGAATAAAGCAGAGGGCTCATTAGAAGCAGTGAAAGCCTTAAAAAGGAGGCCCACAAGAAAATGGTGCAAATGTATTTTTTGTCACTGTCACTGCATTTTCAATTTGTTACACAGAAAATAAGCCCTCATACAGCTCCATACACAAAAAAATTAAAAGGTTATGGGTTTTTGAAGGAGGGGAGCGAAAAAACAAAACTGGAAAAAGTCCATACGGCAAATACCTTCTTCAATCAACTCACTAAATTAACTAACATAAATTGTTCTCCAGGTTGGTTCAAGCACACATGGATCCTTTGATTTTATCACCTATAGTTCCAAATATTATTAAAATACAAACAATAATCTATTGTATAGAAATAACATCATTTGAAATTATAAGCCATTTAAGCAACCATTTCTATTGTCAATGTAAACCATTGTTAGTTTATAACAAATGCTAAACTGAATGATAAAGAACTCTTCTTCTAAATCTCTGCAAGGATAGTATGTACATTATAAATGGAGATGTGAAGAGGCACGTGTTCCACACAGTTAGTTTTAATTAACGCAGAATGCTGACTCAAACATCAAATGTTCCAGGGGAATGAAAAATAAAGGAAAAAAAAAACCTTGCATTTGTGCATCAGTAATGTTTTCTTTAGCTGTCACAAGATAATGAGCTTTGACCTTGGTAATGTTGTCTAAAACAGCTTAAAAGCTATGTTCCTTGTGACAAAGGTATATAATGACTTTGTCAAGGTCACCGTGTGGTTATTAATATAGTCAATGTACCCAACTTAAAGAGAACTTATCACTTTTCTCTGCCTTACAAAAATTACAAGAATTTCTATTATTTTGTTCAGTTTGTACTTACAAGATTCTTTGCATTTTCATATAGAAATGTTTTCTTTCAGACTCAAGAAACCCGGCCAGCAGTCACCCCCCTGCCTTCCCCCCAATAAAACTGCTAATATGTTTGCCATTTATTGTTCTTATATAATTATCCTATTTTTATATACGGTATAAAAAGTGATCTAAAAAAAAAGCATGGGAACATTATGTATTGTTTATTTAAATCCCAGACATAAGGTAGTATACAGACTAATACAGACTTAATGCAGTTACTGCCATCCTTACTTGATATGCTCTGGGTATTAGACAATGTAACCTTAGTAACTAGACAGTTTAGCGACTTCACTTATCCTAACACCAGAGATAACAAGAAGTTAAACTATACTGTGTATAGCAGTTAAGACATATACTATAGTATGGGGTAGCCTAAGCAAAAGGAGACAGAATTTTAATTATAATAATTTAAACCTCCGGAAAACCCACAAAATGCACATTTTCAAGCGTTTTAAACACCTTTATGATATTTAGAAAGGGTGTGGCTTATCATGAAAGGGTGTGTTCTTTTGTAAAGTGGGTCTAGCCCCCAAAGATAGACTAAGGCAATATAACAAAGTTAAATTATACTTTCTAGAACAGTTATATTATAGTGTGGGGGAGACTAAGCAAAAGGAAACAGAATTTTGTAATAATTTTAAAAAACTGCATGACATGTACTGTGCAAAGTATTTTTTAGCTCTGTCTACCTTTCAAAAAAAATCAACGGATCTTACTTTATATTTTATTATAGAATGAATCATTATTCACCAATTATCACAATGCACTAAACTTTAAAATGTTAATGGCCGGATCTTCCAAAGACCAAAGTTCAAACAACTCTGTTATAATGGCCCAGGAAAGGCCATTGTATGGTAAAAAGTATTGGAAAAACCTAAGACAGATATAAATGAAATAATTTATACATCTTATCAGTTATTATGATAAATAATTCATTTACATCATCACAAAATAATAACAATATAATAAAGCCCATAGGTTAATAATGATATTATATAACCTTATTATTGCAATTACACACACTGCCGTCACCATTGGCCTACTTTAATCATCTGCATTTTACCTTAATAATAAGGTAATAAAAAGATAAAAATGAGATAAAAATTATTGCAAGATAAACACTTCACTGGTTATAAATTACCATTTACATGCTCCTAACTTGTGAATTATCACAAGAACTGCAAGTATAAGCAGAACAGAAGGATTTGCTGTGAATCTTTGGCAGACACTTCTCTAGGTCTGGTATTTTAAGCTTACTATTCCTATGAGCATCGGCCTTATTTACAAGTGTGAATCCATGTGTAAATGACTGCATGAGGAATGGAGGGTAAAATGATAAAAAAAAGTACAGTACAAATACTTTTCCCAAGGCCCCCACTGTTGAAGGCAATAAAAAGAAACAAAGACATTGAGCAGCATTTATTGTAGCAGGTTCAATCATATCCATTTTAGCTTCAAGTCCCATAAATTTCTTGAACATTTAGATTAAATTCTGCATTCAGTTGATCTCTGGAAATGTCATAAAAGACATGGTAATGGATGTTACTAAAGATGAAATGATTGAAAACAATGGAGATCCTTTACTGTTAGAATGGAAGTGAAAAGTGGATTTTTTAGAATATTTGTAAACATATATTGATATATTTTAAATGCAGTACTTTGCAAAAGTTTTAGGCAGGTGGGAAAAGAAGCTACAAAGTGATAATTCTTTATAAAATACATCTTGCAACCAAACAAAAACATACATCCAATGGGGGGGTAGACTGTCCCCAAACGGATGCTCGTTACCTTAGGGGTGATGGGGCACTCATGCCAGCATGCTCTGGACCATCTTCTATAATTAAAAATCAACGTATAAAATACATGCAAATGAGCTGGAGGCGCTCGGCTACCTGAGGGGCCTCCTGCCTACGTCGGAATCTAATTTATTCATGCCCCTCCTTTTTTCCTCCCTCCATATAGGCTGGTAGACAGCCAGTGACATCACCTGGATGTTCAAGGAAGGTAGCTACCACATATGTGCAAGATTAGCAGACAGTCGACTGACGTCACCGGCTGTCTGCAATACTTGCGGCCAGCCTACATGGGGGGGGGGGGGTAAGGAAAACAGAAGGGGCGTGAATAGATTAGATTCCGACATAGCCACCATAGGCCTTTAATGTGAAAAAATGAAGCAGGAGCCCTGACAAAGAAGATATTGGGCCAGAGATATTTACCCCTTCCTGCTGAGGCCCTTTTTCATTTTTGCATTTACATTTTTCACTCCCTTCAAAAATGGAAAGGGTTTAGTCCCCCAGTGATGCTTAATATGGACAGTGACATCAGCAAATCCTCTGTCCTGCCAAGTGACATATGCATTCTGAATACACTGCATCCACTCCCCATAGCCGTCCATTGCCTCTACTAAGTGCATACGCTGCTCAGCTGGAGGATGCAGGATTAAAAGACGTAGCTTGTTACGTCTTTTCATCCTACATGTTTTGATGGATAGGACGTATTATGGCCAGACACAGACAACAACTATGCATCGATCTGCCACTATTTGTCAATGTATACGCTGAGCATATACGTCAGGTGCTTCACCAACATATACGCTTAGCGTATACAAAAAAAAAAGTGGTGTGGACCCAGCCAAAGAAGTGCTTGCAGCAGTTTTAGAATGCAGCTGCACTGTGTCCAACAAGATAGAAAAATGTGCACCTAAAGGTGCGACTTAGTGCTTGGTCTTAGTTTTCAACACATCTAATACAGTGACTCGACAGAATTGTGTCACCCACTGTATAATAAAGGTGTGCCACACTACCAGGGCAGTGCAGGGTGCACCAGATGATTGAAGCCTATGTGCCTGTATTCAATAATCTGCAGCACCCTGTACAGGAGTGATAAATCACTATTGATTAATCTGGGCCATTGTCTCACTGAGCATCAGCAAGTCTGTCTGTCATTAAATGAAGAGACAGAAGGATTTTGGCATGCCTACATTCTCAGTTACCATAAGATGTTTGGAACAACCTCCCTGCCAATTATCTTCAAAAACTGTGAACGTTTACACCTAAGAACTGATGGTGTTTTAATGCTAAAGGTAGGTCACACCAAATAATGATCTGATTTAGATATCTATTTGGTTCTTTCATTTTGGATTACATTAACTGCATAATATAACTAATGAAAGCATTGTCACTGTAAGCAACTAGTGACCAGTTGCTTCCTACTTTATTGACTGTAAACTACATTGTTGTAATGCAAAAAATGTACCGTAGTTTTCCTTTTACTATATTTAACCACTAATGGATAGAGAGAAGGGTCATATCACAAGTCAATGTCTGCTTGAGCTGTTTATGTGCTTTATACAGTGGTGTCCTAGGTTGAATTTCTTAATTATGTTTTATTGATAATATTAAAAGTTTGTCTGAGAACCCAATATGCCCCATTCTACTTTCTAAATTTATATGAACCCATCCAAAATAGATACACTATAAATAAAAAAAAAATTCACTTCTCCGTAAATGGTGCCATTCAATGGTTGTAATGGTAAAAAAAAAAAAAACTGTTTGTAGACTTATAAGCAACTCTCCTGATGTGAATCGAATGATATTAATGGAGTCCTGCTTATTAAAGTTTACTTGCATTGCCCTGCCTCCCTGATATGTCTCACTGCTAATACATGCTGCTGTATGGAACATTTGGAGAGAGCTTTGTTACATCATTGATTAGTTCATGTCATGTGACCAGGGTAATGTCATCTAAGGTCTCTTACCTAGTTACATATGCAATGTCTACCCCATGTATGCATCTGATCATGTGAAATCACAATATGCCTCCAAGGAAGCATGCTGTAATTTCATGTGATCAGATACATACTTGGGTTAGATGTTGCAAACCTTAGAACTTAGATTACACCACCCTGATAACATGACATGCTGAGAAGAGGCATGGGGCATGGAAAGGAATAGATCGGAAGGGTCACCTGAGCAGGGCATGCCCCCTCTGATGCCATGTTATATAATATGAATTTGATTTATGTGAATGTATAGAAAACTATTTTTAGCTAAAAGAAGAGTGTCAGTTAGTTATTAAAGCTCTATGGAAACCTACCATTGGCTGTATTTGTGAAAATGTGGTGACAGGTTCCTTTAAAGTCTAAGGGATGGTTTTCATCAGGAGTGCATTCACATATGCACATCTTTGTAGATTGTAAGGTATCCAAAACCTTTTCTTTTTTACATTGAATACACAGACATTCCAAATGTTGCACTGGCAAAAAATGGAGATTTCCATTCCTCAATGCACATCCTCCACCACTTCACCGCTCCAAAAAGGAGCAAGAAAAATAAAAGCAGATAAAATAGATTGCCTACAGCACTTTTTGTGCTGAGCATGTTTTGTTTATGGGTCAAGATTGATGCATCTAGTGTACTCAAATATTATCAGCTTTGTTCATCTCCATCATAAAACTGATAGCTAGACACACATAGTGATATAACCGTGAATGCATATACTCCTATGAAACAATTAACCATATCAGGGAAAAAATTCTTGACTATAAATATGACAAAAAATCCTAGATCAATAACCAATTGTAGGAATGTAGTAACCACAATTTATAAAACTATTTAAAAACCTCCATAGTCCCTTTAAGGGGGTTTGTTTTTAAAAACAAATCTTGGAGCCTTGCTGGGGAGGGCTTTTAAAAAAATTAAATGTGTACTTCCAATGTCCAATGCCACGGTCCATCAGAACCGTGGCCCTGTATGTTGACAGGGACACAGAAGCTCCACTCCAACTACTTCCGTGCAGCCGGGCACACCCACCTGTCTCCTGTACCAGTGCTATATCAGGTGCTGGGATGCGGTGGCGGGTGAGCATGCCGGGCCACCTGGAAGTAGTTGGAGCCATGGCGCGTGATACTGGAAGCAACGGAGGAGGTGAGTACACATTTATTTTTTTTAAAAACCCTCCCCAGCCCGGCTTCAAGATTTTTTAACACTTGTTAACAATTGTTTAACAATTTTGTTATTCTTTCAATGGTTAGGATTGCTGTATATAATGATACATTAATAAAACCAATAACAATTTAGGCCGAATACTCGGAGTTCCCAAAAGTGCATTGTCCGACGACAATGCACTGTGCCATGATTCAATAAGATTGTGCGCCCGATTTCCTAAATGTGTCGCTTCCCTGATCAGATCCACAATTGTATGTAAGTGTTTGATCTTGCAACACAATTTTAAAGTTAAATACCGTGCTTAGTCCGAATCAGTTGGATCATCTGACGCCCCCCCATTTAAAAGCTGGCGCATCTGTCCAAAATCCAATCGCGTGCGCCAAAATCCCCTTCTAAATAGCTGTCACAGTGGTACAATCCCTGAAAACATCAGAAAACCTGAAGGAAATGTGATCCGCGGACTCTATGTAATTAAGTTCCATAATGTCACATTGGTAGTGCATTCAACAGCATTATAAGACGTTTCAGGTTGAGTAAGGGAGAACCACTAATGAGTTTTCATCTTGTATCCTTGTGATTTTTCAAATATGGTATGCTGTATATTAAAAATAATATAATTCAGAAGGATTGAAATATAATATTCTTACCAAGTACTAAATATTTAATATTTTGTCATTTGAGTCTATAACAATTTGTTGAGAACAAAACCCCATTTAGATGGCAGTACATTTCGAAAATAAAAGCTGCAGTTGCTTTGTCTCATTATATTGTATACTGGCTTGTGTTTTAGCTTCTAAAGTTTTTCAATCTGCTAGTAATAGACTGAATCACAGTTCAGACCACCTGAAGACATTTTAGACAGTCGGGTAATTTGAAAGGACGCTTTCTAAATTACAGTACAGCTTTTTCACCACAGGGAGAAAATGTGAAAGGTCAAAGAGTTTTTACCATCATCTAGATGGTAAAATGAAAAAAAAACAACATCTCACCCATTACATTGAACAATATCAAAATATGGATATGTAATAAATAATTATTTGTCTCCTTGAAGGAGTTGGATAGGAATAAGATTAATGGTTTGCCTTTTCTATAACAGCATCACTTTTGTCTATAGGCTGTGCCTGGCATTACAGCTCAATCCAATTCTTATATTATAAAAGTAATAATTATAACAAAATTTTAATCCTTATGCATTCCAACCCAATATATCAGATGTAGTAATAAAACAAATTGTCAGGGAAATTCAAATCATAGAAGAACATGTAAAGACCTTCAACCAATTATGTTCATGACTTCATATTTACAATTCTTGGACTCCTGTTTTTATGGTTTACTAGAAAATGATTATGTTTCGATATTTTTTATTGAAACTTTATGGAAAACACACATTCTGCTATTCCTGATGTGAACCAAATACAATATTTAAAAAGTATATAATCTCATAGTGACTGATAATGTCTACCACCCATCTGATATATCCTGTTGTCAGTAGTAATGTTTGGATCTGTTACTTTAATCATTTTGTTCATGTTATGTTTTTGCAATGCAGTTATAAAGGGGAGATGTATCAATGTGTATGGCTGTTTTTTGGATGAATTATTTTGTGACTGCTTTGTCACTGTTTGGTTTTTGCAAGTGGTTACATGACATATAAGTGAAATGCACGCAAACTCACTGGGACTAATTTATCAATGAAATCACTGGGTTTTGCACCTCAAAGGACCCAATAAAAACCATCAGTCATAGCATTACTGTGTCCATTGGTGTATAAATTTGTGTTCTATTCATATGTTGTCTTATTACATGCCTGATGAAGAGACCTTAGTAGTCTCGAAAGCTTGTAACTTTCATAATGCCTTATAGTTGGCCAATAAAAAGTATCAACAACTGAGAACTCTCGTCTTTCATCTATTTAACCACTGACTAACATGGTAGAAATAACCTGTTGCTCATTGATGATTTGTTTCACAATTTGGGAGATATATTGTTTTGTAGGTGCAAAGAGTCACAAATTTCCCGCCAGTTATACAATACATTGGATGCAAGAAAATACATAAGCCAAGTGCCTAAAAGCACTCAAAAAGCCAAAAATAATGATACATTTCCCCCAAATGGTCTCTGTAACTGGGAAGTGACATGAGAGCATGCTTTAGATAGGAACAACAAGAGTTAATATATGGCTCTAATACAATCATGATTCAGTAGCTAAATTGTAGTATGTGGGAAATGTGGAGCTTATCAATTTACATCCCACCCTAAGAAACCTGGCCCAGGAATGATGGCACAATTGATGCAGGAGTTTGGCATCTGAAGTTAACCCCTTAAAGCCAGAGGGGAGAATTCAACTAAGATGCATTAAGTCTGAAATAGTTTAATTGCTGATGGTGGTCCTGTCAATAAATGATTCTACATTTGACTGCACAGCTTGACTGGTCCAAAAGGACGAGTACTTGATGCCCTGAAATGCTTCATCAGTTTGAGGCCTGTGTCCTTCATGACTGCTTTTCAATGGTTGTGAAGTGACCTATGGAAATATATTGTGATCAGCTAGTCTGTTGCTTTCTAACGATTTATAGAGACATAGAAAATACAACACTGAAAATGGAGTGCGTTCTGGCCTTGACCTAATGCATGCAAAATGTATACAAGGCAGCAGCCAGGCCAAGCTGCACAAGGATGCTATCTGTAAGCAAAATGAGCGGCTGCTGCTGCACTGGTGGGCTATAAAGTGTGCTTGTGTGTTGTTTCTGTGAGCATCTGTCCAGTGGAATATAGCTGTTGGCAGCCGCCATATGGATTACGACTGATGGTACAAGCAATGACCCACAGTATTGTGTTCTACCGGGGGATTGTATTTTATGTAAGATACTATATTCTGTTTTATTAAACAGTGTGCTTCTGCCAAGAGTGACAATGCAAAGCATTTTGTCTGCATTGAGAGCTTTTCATGTTACTGCTTTTTATTGGACTCACATAACCATTATGCCTGTTGTCACCTGTAACACTGTTTTGCAGCCACCCATCTTGCCACCTTAACTTTAGTAAAACTGTTCAGTTCAGCTACCATTTCTACTTGAGTTGATTTGCCATACCTAAGTGGAACACTAGAAAGAAATCTTGGGCTTCAGATCCTTATAAGAACTGTTAAAAAATTTTAAAGCAACAGTAAAACATGGTTTGATGAGCAAAATTGTGTCACTATCAACAGTGTCATTGAACAGTCATGTGTGCCCTACAAGTGTCTGGCTTGAGTGTCAGAGCACTTACCTATGGGTTATGGTAGTTCCCCTGCATTACCCCATTTATGGACTCTATATTTTGTGATTGAAAAGTTGATTTCCACACTAAAATCTGCATGGAGTATGAAAAATCTGCACAGAAAGGCATTTGCCATACACTTCGCTGGTGTATTATGTGCAGCTTTCCTGCATGGAAATTCTTTGTGGGAAATATGTCTTTCTTTGTGGTTTTGTGGTGCATCCTTCTAATTTTTTACCTACTTTTGCCTCTTTAAGAGTTGCCTATTTCAAATTGTGAAGATATATGGGCAAAAACCATCCACTCTTAGTGGCATATAAAACAAGCCAAGAAAAATACAAAACAGCGCCTATTCATATAATTTCCCCAAAATTCAGCAAAGATTTACAAAATTGTATCAGGTCGCTTGTACCGTTCTGATAATACAAGCCGGCCACCAGAGCCCATGAATTATTAAAGCAAGAGAAAAAAGGAAGTAAAGGGAACAAATTTAATATTTTACCAATAGTATTTAATAGATTCTTCAGTTCATATAGAAATGAATTACACAGCTTTTATTGGTCTCAACTTTTTTCAACACAGAAAAATACTGATTGCTTAAAGAGAACCTGTCACCAACATTACACCGCACCTTTTCAATGTTTTTATACATGTTGCACTGAGGCCATTATCGATTGGGATAATAGCCACGATTCTTTAAAAAAAGACTTTTATCGATGTCTGGTCATGGGGGCAGGGAGCTGCAGTACACAGTCAAGCTGCCCAGTCTCCTCACTGAGGCTGACACTGCTAACTCAGCTGAAGAGAAATCCTGATAGAGGAGCAAAGTGGATTTCTCTTCATATAACCGTCAAGACTCTCACCTCTTTCTTGAGAGAGTAGTTAATGATGTAGCAGAGACAGATCTACTCTGTCTCTCGCATGTGCTCCTCACTCCATCTTCAGGAATTCTCTTTAGCCTCACAAAAGGTGAGTAGGTGTATATGTCTGTAGTTGAATATTGGCAGATGGTCCCTAAGCACTGGTTCCATATCAGCAGCAGCAAAACCTGTCAATCAGAAACAGGGAGGCAGGGCAATGCATTGAACTCCGTTCCTGTAATTGGACTCTCCTCATGTAAGTAGCATATAAGTGTGCAATCTTTTTATTTAACATTGAAGCCATGGAGGGGAACCATTCGGGGATAAGGGAAATTATAGTTTTAGGGTGTGTTCATTTGAATGGCAGGTTACCTTTAAATGTACATTACAGGCAGTCCCCGGGTTACGTACAAGATAGGGTCTGGAGGTTTGTTCTTAAGTTGAATTTGTATGTAAGTCGAAACTGTATATTTTATCATTGTAGATCCAGACAGAAAAATTTTGGCCCCAGTGACAATTGGAGTTTAAACAATTTTTGCTGCAATGGGACCAAGAATTATCAATAAAGCTTCATTACAGACACCTTACAGCTGATCATTGCAGTCTGGGACTATAGTAAAGCATCCAGAGAGCTTCACCAGAGGTCAGAGGGATCTGTCTGTAACTATGGGTTGTCTGTAAGTCGGGTGTCCTTAAGTAGGGGACCGCCTGTATATGTGCAAATATTCTTGTAATACAAAATGAAACAATCGCTGCATAAATTCCTCAGGATTAACTGAATTTTGTACTGTAGCCTAGGTTGCAAAAAACTACACTTAACACCCAAAACACTATTAATACCAAACATACAATTTACCTAATCTGCACTTTGTGAAAGGGGAAGTTCAATATTATTCCCCTATCCTATAACATCGGCATGGCCTTACACTACAGTTCAATATCTCATACATGTACACAGCTTAAGCATACTTCCTTATTAGGAAAAAGAGTATGGAGCTATCCATTGTAATTTACATAATTAGAAAGCCACTGCAGTCATAATCATAAAATGAGCCAACATCAGCCTACATGTCATTCCTTACATATGAGACAAATGCTATGCATTTCTACAATGGTAAACCAATCCTGCTTCAGTCTCTAAAAGACTATATAAAGTGATGATAAAAAAAATCACAATATATTTATTTAGGATCATCCTCCACATAAAATAAAAATTGCAGAAAAGAAGAAATAATGTTTATGACATTTTATAATAAATTATAGAATGTAATTAAACAATATTATACAATATTCTGACGACTAATGATGCAATGACATGTTACTAAAATGTGTATGTAAGCTTCATCTTATGCTCTCAGTGTACACAGTCAGTAGTGTCTTACTCTAATCTCCATTATCTGCTTGTTTTTCCCTTATGCGCTTTATATCTGTACTTGCACAGATGATGGCTGAGTGAACGCCTCATGCACCATTATTTATGCATCCCTATTGTACTCCAATGTGACCTGTGCCTTGTAAAAAAGCAATCACTTCTAACTAATCTGTCACTAGCCTTATCTCCTTTAGATCATATGCTCCAATGAGCTGGGTCAACATTTGCTTATATGTTTGACTTGGTGCCTATTCCATTCCCTTCTATTTTTATTTAGACAAGGGCTTTAAACACGAAAGATATTATAAGAAATTGGCAACTTTTTAATACTGCTTAAGAATCAATTGTGTTGCTTGTGTTGCGTATGTATGATGACTTTTTAGTTTCTCCAAATTCAGGAGTAATGTTTGGCTGTTCTCTCTATATTGATGTGAAGCTTCTGGTTCAGTTTATGCTTCATATCTTCTGTATGGGATAACCATTTTTGTTCTTAGTATTTTACTGATATTGTTGATGATAAAATTAAAATTTCCTATAAAAATCTACATATTAAAAAAAGAATATAAGTTCTGTTTTTTTCATGGTTTCATGTACATAAAGTTTATAATGGATTTTGGATTTCCAGTAAAATTATTGAGATTGTACTAATTGAAATCCCTGTATAGTTATAGGGAGTAAAGCAGCAGCCATTTTATTTTTCCATTTACTAAAGTAATTTCAATTCTATGAGAGAGTGTGAAAATATTCATTTTTAATGCATCCCCAAAATGGTGCACCTACCTGTTCTTTATAGCCTAGTCAATCATTGTCATCAACAGCTTAAAGGTAAATTACTACTTAAAGGTAAGTTACAGCATCTGCACAGCTATTCCTTTACACATTCAAAGCATTAGAATAAGTGGGCGAGGTTTTGAGGGCAGGGGTACATTTTTTTTTTTTTTCGAGACTGGTGCATAAGTTACATTATCAAACAAACTATCAATAAATATATGTAGATCAAAACATGGCTTATTTTATATATCCATCTTGAAAAGTGGGCAGAGTAAAAAAGAAGAGTGACAGCTTTTAAGCTGCCTCCTGTGGCTCTCTACTGTATGGAATTGGAAATTCTTCTCAAACTCCGCCTCTTCCTGAGGATGTTCTTGATACTAATTTTTTAATATAATGAAATATTCAGGATTACCTATACTCATTGTAGATATTTTTCCTTTTTTGAAAGGTCTATTCTATAAAAATCTCTCATGCTCATCGACATAATGGCAAAGAGTAATTTGCAAAGATGACCAATTTTGTTCTTACAGATTCCCTAAAAATTCTTTATGGCTATTTTCAAGCAAATCGCTATCCAATCTGACCTAAATTAGATCATGGCATTTTAGGAACTCCATAAATAGGCATACAGAGAGTTATAGTTTATAAAGGTGAATAATATAGAAATGAAAAAAAAATGTCACCACAGCATTAAAGAAATTTTATACCATGACCCACATCTAAAGTTAGTCATTTACATAACTATTGTCCAATTAAATGGTTTCCTTGGAAATTCAAAGGGATGTATTCATTAAGCTTCATTTCTGAGGTTGAAAATATTCATTTGCAGATATATTTGCATCCTGTTTCACTCTTGGTGCCTTTATTATGCATCCAATCGAGTAGAAAATAGACATTTTTGATTGACATTTGGCTGAAGCTCTGCAATTCAACAAGATGAGCAAGTGGTGGATATAACGGGTATAAATCTGCAAATGACTAAATTACAATCTACTGAAATATTGCCAGCTCAGATCCTCGAGAAACACTATTAAAATATCAAATAAAAGAGATGAAATACAGGCTGCACAGTTCAAAGCTATTTTTATACGAAACAAAATTTGAGATGATTGCTCGGCTATGGGAGATATATATATATATATATATATATGCTACATTGTGAAATGAGAAAATGTGTAGATGATACATTACATTATGTGTATTTTGTGTATATGTGTGGTACTCTATTAGATTGTTGCTAAATTTTAATAAAATCTCAATGGTGAGTTAAACAACAAGTTAAGCCCTGTTACATCAGTAGAGGATATGCAAATAGTGAAAAGCCAGCCATTTGTTTCATGAGCATAATTTGTAATAAATTTTCTTTGAACAAGAATGTATTATGTTATTATAACGCAAACCCTAAAGTATTTGAACCCTTGTTGACGCAACATCTCTAGTTTGATGAACTACAGTACCATGTAAGTGTTTTGTGCGGCTATTACAATCTGTTCAAACAGTAAAATAAAAATTCTGTACAGCACTGGCTCTATGCAGCAGCTGTCGAGTATCTGGAGCAGATAGCTCTGCAAATCTTGTACTCCCAGGAGATTGTGGGACAATTAAATTCACATTTCTGCCAAATCAAAAGGGGGGAGATGAATAAGCTAAAGCCAGAAATGCAATAAAATACGACAATTGTGGAAAGAAAACCTAATAATTCCTACACGTATATGTTAAACCTTCCCAACGATGGATGTAAGATTTTTCCCTATTAAAACACCACATGAGTCAGCATCATGCCTTGGTTATAGGTATAGTGCATACAGATTATTAACTTTTCTACTGTAAGACTTAAATCTAACTTTCCTTAATGTATCTCAATCTCAGAATACCGTTTAGGCTGGTAACATGTCATCATGGGTAATTACCGACCCCCAATGCTCTAATACAGAATTGGACAAGTGTATAGTCAGAAACGCCTCCAAGCTATAGTAGGATAAATGAGAGGAAAAAAAAAGAAAAGCTGTTGTGTTCTTTCATCTTAAAATCCTATCCCAGAGCAGCAGCTAATTGCACAGATGCCAACATTAAGAGGGCAGCACTGATATAATGGACATCACAAGAATAAATGCCAAGAAATCCAGGAATAATCTGCAGCTTCTAATTAGCTTGATCCTCAAAACAACAGAATTGCCTGAACTTGATCAGCCTTTGTATATTTCTTGGTTATCTTAAGCTATTTCAATTTAATAGTTGAAAACTATTACAACATCATGACGGATAGAAATATAGATAGATATGAATTTGTAGGTTTATGTTGTAGTCACCATATGCCATTCTTACATTTAATAAATCATAAACAGCCAACCATATCAAACATTCTCTGATTCTAGACCATTCTATGCAATATATTCTGATCAAGACATTGCATGCTTTTCACTGCAATGCCCACAACTACCAGCCTTATCCCCAATTGTATAAGAAAATAATGCTATACCTCCGCATATAAAAGAAACCATATTATAATAGCAAGGAAATAACTGCAAAATGTTGTATTAACAAAGTTATCCAATATTTACCTGCTAGTGAATTCATTCTTCACTTAGTCAGCAAAAAGTACTCTCTGAAATATGGAGTAGAAAAAATATTAATAAAGATGTGATTACATTTATAATAATGTTAGTTGCAATGATAATGTAATATTTTACTATATTTTACTATACACTGTTTATTAAAGAGTCTAAATAATTGAATGCACATATTGTCAGAGAAGGAACATAAGAGACTTGCATGTCTATTGGATTTTGCAATGTGTAGGGTTAGTGGAATTAGGAATGTACACCTACTGACACACAACAGCAAGATTAGAATATACAGAACTCACATTTGCAGTGTACACTGTATAGGCAGAATAAGTCAAGGATAAGGTACAGTAGCTGTTTTAGCCCTTATTCTGATCACTGCAGAGCAACCGTATCTATTTGTAAAAAGCTTCATGTCCTCTATTGAGACTCTATTTTGTGATGCAGATGAATTAAAGGCAATAAATACATTTAAATACAAAGCCATTTTGTTTCCAGACAAAGAGAAACACGAGCTAAATACAAAACCATGTATGCTAAAGTACAGTCAGAAAATGCATGAAACATACACACACGTAACGCAATGATCATTTCTAAATGACTGATGATGAATACAATGCCGCTTAGTGAATGGTCACCTAGATTCTTTTGGTCTTACCTGATCTTGGCAAATCTTCCTGCACTGACAGGTTGTGCAGCAGCCAAGCGTGTGATGTCTGTTGAAATACACGGATCTTTCCTTTGTGCTGAAGCTTAGCTCTTAAGAAAAAAATACAGGGGAGATTTTGTCTGTCAATCTCCTCCCCCTTTTCAGTAAACGGATCTCCTTATAAGCACAGCCCATAGAGAAAGCAGAAGGAAGAGAGGGAGGAAAAAAAAAAATCTGCTGCAGATACTATTAAATTTTAATGCCAAAATATATCCAAGTCACCTTCGCAAGGGCCCGATCTATAAAATCGTTTGTACTCTGCTTGGCTATTTTACCCAAGGAGCTAGGAGCAGATCTGCTGCGGCGTGTGGCGGATTCAGTGTGCTGTTTTCCCTCAGAATGAGTGCAGGTCATTGCATGACAATCCAAAGTAATTAGTGTCTACGTGAATAAAGGGGGACCACTGAAAAGCTTCGAATAATCAACCCATCTGTACTTTGTTGAATGGGCTGTGTCGAAAACCAGCTGCTTGCTTATTCAACAAAGAATGCATGTCTATTATTCACCTTCTGCTGGAGCCTAGAGTTAAGTACCATCTGTGCTACCATAGCAACATGGCGTTTACATCGAGGGATAGTAGGGATGTATTTTTTAACAAAAAAAAAAGCCTCCACAGATATTAGTCTTTTCCTAATCAATTTTCCTTTAATTTTACCCACAATATGAATATATGCAAGACGTGGATCGTTTCAATGTGTAATTATGTGTATTTGGAATGGAAACTTATTATTACTGTAAACATGTGGTTAGGTTTTCTGAAACATCAATTCTAATAATTATACATTATTAATGCTACATATTAAAAAAAAATCACTTAGTCTTACCATTCACATTTTATAGGTGGGCTTGATCAATAAAAGATGTAAATGAATCTGAAATGTGTTTTCTCTGTATTGTTTGTTCTTTGTAACGTGAACATTTTGCATCTACACCCTCCAGGATGTATAAGCAAAGCAGCTGTGTAGGAGATCCTATTTCACATACACCTGCAATAGACCTGTTTGTACAAATGATGGCAAACAGCAACTGTTCAGCCACACCTCATTTTGTGTAACTGCTGGATCCTGAACGTAGAATAACTTATTTCTGTACTTGCTTCATTGTAACTACTCTACTCCATATGTTCTATTACCTTCTAAAGAATTTTTGGCACTTGGCACATAAGCATAAAGCGAATACACAGGAGGCAAAAAATATATACAGTATACAAGAATGATGTATAGTAGACTGTAGACATTTCCTAATTGTATTCCATTATGTTATGTGCATACTCATGAAATTCAAGTTCTCCACTAGACTGTAAGTTTTCAGTAATCGGTGGAATAAGTCATAAACATAACTATCATCAAAAAGTATCCAATGATAAATTTCAATAAAATGTTCATTAAATATGAACCAACACACTAAGCTCAAATGCTCCTGTAACATTTGGGGTAAAAAAAAAAAATACAGCAGGAGCTTGTTGTGACATATTACTTCTGATCTTGTTCACTTTAAAATACCAGATATGAGCCCAAAACTATCGAAGAAACGAGACAGTTTCTATTAAAAAAAAATTAATGTAGGATTAAAGGCAAATTATTTGGCAGATGTCTATCCTTACAACTTTTGATACATTTGATCCCCTCAAGACACCTTTTCAAAAAGTGGCTGTGTGAGGGTGGGGCTTAGTTTAAGTAGGTGTGGCATACAAAAGTCCAACAGGCTGTGTTAAAAATTAGCGTAATTATATGGGCAGGAAGTGCAGCTCTAGATAAACAATGATGAAATGTTTGAATAGGATCTCTAGCAACCCTAAAAGATAATGGAAAACACTATGGGGCAGATTTACTTACCCGGTCCATTCTCGATCCAGTGGCGCGTTCTCTGCGCTGGATTCGGGGCCGCCCGGAATTCATTAAGGTAGTTCCTCCGCCGTCCACCAGGTGGCGCTGCTGCGCTGAAAAGCATCGGAACGCGCTGGAGTTCACCGAGCCGGGCTGAGTGAAGGTAAGTGCAAATCCGCGACAGATTTTTTAAAAAAAATGCAACGGTTTTTCCGAATCCGTCGGGTTTTCGTTCAGCCACGCCCCCCAATTTCCGTCGTGTGCATGCCAGCGCCGATGCGCCACAATCCGTTCGCGTGCGCCAAAATCCCGGGGCAATTCAGTGGAAATCAGCGCAAATCGGAAATATTCGGGTAACACGGCGGGAAAACGGGCCCTTAGTAAATGACCTCCTATATTTTTCAGTACTAAACATATTTATTTGTCAAGATTTTGAATGATCTACACACCTAATAAAAGGGCTCTGCTTAAAGGACACCTGTCATCAGGTCTGTGTCACTTGTCCTGTCACCTCTACCTGTTAGAGCAGCTCACAAGGATCCCATCCCAGCCTTTATCTAGTTATTTCATACATTATTCATTGTAAAATCATCTATTCTTTATTATGTAAATGAGGCTGGTCACATGGTCAGAGGCAGTGATGTCACCCCTGTTACCCCTCTCCTCCCCCTGCTCATGTCTGTGTGTAATGTATAGTAAAGCATGGCTAGTGTGTGTGTGCTGTATCTGCTGACATGCTGCATCCTCCTAATATACAGGTGAGAGACACAGACATCAGCTACACATGAATCTGTGGTAACATGGCTGCATGGAGCTGCTGTATCTCTCCTATACACAGACACACACATGCACACACAGGCTGCAGGGGGCGTGGCCACCAGCACCAGGAAGCACATCATTATACAGCCTCACATCATTATACAGGCTGTCAGTCATGCACTGGGGGTGTGGCTGTGCCTCCCACTCATGAATAGAGTGGACAGCTTGAATATGCTGATGCTTCATTGGACATTTCACAGGTCATTTGCATACAGCTTTAGGACCTCATTGCTTAGGTTTACAGGCATGTAGAGGGACAATGAAGGGATAGAGGCAATGCTCTCTAATGGCAGTGTATGAAAATATATTTAGTTTAGGGGGGTTATTTTGCATGACGGGTTCTCTTTAAAACGCAATCAAATTGCATTGGTTTAACCCACTACAAAATATCCTGTAGCTAACCCTTGGTGTTATACAGTAGTGAGATAGTGGATGGGATATAAATAAATCCCATCCAAATGCAGAAAATAAATTATAGTTGCAAACTCCTTCCTGTCAATCTTGCTTCTCAAAGTTTGAAAACTGAACCAGCCACATTAAGTTGAGTGGATTCCACATAGTTTGGGTTTCTTTTTGCCATGGCTGAATCTACGCATGTGCCGCCAGCCTTATCCACATTAAACGGAGACACCATTAAATTCCATCAGGAAACTTTAGCAACTCATTTAATTAAATGCAGCTAAAGCAGCTAAAACTTTCTAAAAAGGTATTTTTTTTGGTCATTGTTGGTCTTATTAATCTTTCCGGCTTTGCAATGAAACCAACAGCAATAATTGACATTTTGTACGATATAAACTCACTGGGCAGGTCACTTTCAGCTATGGGTTATAGTAGCTGTGGGTTATAGTAGTAACATATATACTACTATTATATAACATAGTGGGTTAGCTAGTCATAAAGATGACCTGTCACCTTGAGGGTGCATCCCCATGTTCAGGTGTGGATCATAATGAGTGAGGATTTTCATTGAGAAGAGTTACTCCTCCTCTATTTTCACTGCACTCTTAGTTTGGACATCAAAAACTGCATCTGAACGCACCCTTACGGACACATCATGTACTCCCAGGGAAGAGACAAATCTGGTGTGTTCCAAGATGTATGTGCAACACCCTCGCCACTGCAAGGCAGAGGAGTGGTTGCGAATACGTCCCACCATGTAGCTTGCGGCCTGTGTAGGGTCTGATTAGCCTCACAGCATGTCACTACATAACACAGATGAACTCTGCAGTGGTAGATCCTGCCTGGTAAGGCAGGAGTTAATTGCTTTATGTGATGTCATATGTGTCAGCCAATCACAGGTGTTATACTTTGTCTCTGTGAGCTGAGCTGTGAGCTGAGATGTAATTGGAGGAGTAGCCACCACCTGACCAGGGGAGTAATAAGATCCCTGGAAACTTCCAGAAGAAGTTAGTTATCTCTCAGAAGAGAGTGCAGTGTGAGGAGAGAGTTCACTCTCTCAGATTAGAGACTCAGAGGAGTCTGTGCAGTCAGCACACCAGACCAAGAGCAGGTGAGCCTAGCCCCTGCCTGAAGAGTGAAGCTAATAGCTAGTGAGTGAGGAAAGGGGTATCATCCTACCTTTAAGGGTGATACCTGAAGATATCCAGGATAAAGCTGAAGCATCCTACAAGGACACAGCTACCTCCCAGCCTGCCATTGCATCCAGGCTGAGAATCCCTCCTGTGGCTCCCTCCAACTTGCATCTCAGTACTCCACCATCTTGTTAAAGGCACGTTGCTGATGTTCCTGTCGGTTCCAATAAAGAACTGTAAGTGTTTCTGTTCAACCTCTGCCTCCGTCTGGTCCCTGCTACTACGGCTGTCATCATCACGGGCACCCTGTCCACCACACAGAGACTCATACTCTAGACACCAAAGGGTTGCCCCAGGGAGATCCGCTATAGCAGCCTCTCCCTCATCATTTCTTGCCAACACCACCCTGCTGGAGACCTGCCAGGCTGTAGGACAGCCCTCCGGTTCCCCATACCAAGCACCGTGACACAAGCGTGCTTAGGCCGCAACCGCCAGCCACTCAGGTACTGCGGGCCCCGGCTGACTCCAGGCCCCGAGAAAAGGCTAGGCCCCGGTGGGGGATGTTGCAAGTGGCGTCACGAACAGGATTGATACTTCTGTGCCTTATTACGGCATTAAAGACTTTCCTTTATTAAAAAGACTGTGCTGCCTAACCCTGCTGCCATTCGGGTTTAGGCCCAAGTAATTGCGTGTTTCTGGATTGAACTGTGTTAATGCTGCCACGTGCTGTCGAGCGCCGCTCCAGCACTCAAGAGGTTAATCCCTGCAAGAACTGTACCAGCTCTGCTACATCCGGCGCTGCCGCGCCTGAAGATTTTACCTCAGAAACTGTGGCGCAGCAAGTAATTCCAGCCCGCCAAAACTTTCACTGGCGGGAAACCCAGAGACATCGCTAAGCTCCGCCCCCTGCGCGTATGGTGCGAATCCTGCGAATCCTTCGCGCAGCAGAAAATTCAGCCCGCCACAGCTCCTGGCGGGAAAGACTCAAGCTCCGCCCTCTGGCGCGAAACTCTCCCGCGCTGCAACGCCAGTGAGAGCCCACGAGGTACCTCAGAGTCAGCGCAGCCGCCATCCAGCATCAAAGAGGTTAATCGGCCATCTTGGATTTCTCCACGTGCTGTCTCCTGTCCTGCTGACATGCCGCACAGCCTCCGAGATAAGGAACCAAGTGTCGCATGGCTTGCCCACGAGCCTCGGGCACCTTCCTCTGCTGCACCGCTTACTGCTGTCTCCCGTACGCAGTCTTCAATGGCGGATTCTCCACAGCGGCTGCCTCCTCCGATGACGGACCTCCTGAGGACCACCGCGGATGTGAGTACCATGGCCCCCAGGGCCTATATCACAGTGACTGTGACTATATCTCCCTTAGCCCCGGCTGGGGTACAGTCCGGCCTCCCTGCAGAGGGTCAACATCTCCCCATAGGAGGCCCGGCTACAAAAGGGACTCTCTTAAAGGGGCCTGACCCCTTATCTAATGCTGCTGACCGTCCTGCGGAGTATCCAGGACCACCTGCTAAGAGGCCCAGGCTGTCCGGTGAGAACGCCCTGCCAGCTACAGAGGTTACCACCGCCAGCGCAACAGCGCCCCCAAGAGCTACAGGTCAGTCCAGGAACAACAATCCTTCAGCTGTCAGCAGTGAAGAAGTTACAGCTCCTGCGGTCATCATCATGCGCTCCACAGCGCCCCCAGCTACAGAAGGTCAGCCAGAGAAGTGCCTGTCTCCTTCCTTGGCTGAGATGCCTGCCGCAGATGACCTCCCTGCTGTCCCAGCTCCAGCTTCTGGGTGTCCCATGTCAGCAGTTCCAGTTTCTACCACCAGATGTCTTCAGGTGATGGAATTCAACACTGCTTTCTTCACCCAGGCTGATGATGTCCATGCTGCAGTTCCTGCTCCCGTGCCTGCAGCCATTGCTCTTGAGCAGCAAGATTAACCCCTGAAGGGCTGTAGCCCACTTCAGGTATTGTACATAATATGTATATTTCTGTCCTTACCCCAAAGAGCCAGAGACTTTCCTGAGACTCTTACCCTTATTTATCTCAGTCAAGAGACATACCTTGAACTGATCACTGCCTTGTGCTATGATAGCACCCTTCCTCTGCTGCAGCAGAGATTCTTACCCAAAGGACTCTGTCCCTCTACACCTAGAGGAGACCCTTTGCTCTTCAGTGCACTTTTCCCCACATCAAGGGCTGTACCCAGAAGATGGACTTTGCTATTAAAGACCTTCTGTGAGACTTTTGCCAACTCCAAGGAAAAGTTGCTACTTCATTGACTTATTTTTATATTGCACTTAATGCCTTCCTTTTAGGTATGGACATTCTGCATGCACTTTTATGCCTTTTCCTTTTCAGGTAAAGAGACATTTTATCTTGCTACCCTGAGTAGCCTACCTCTGTAACGTTTGTAACGTTTTAAGATGTGTACCCATTGGGCTCCTAAGCCAATGAGAATTTACCAAAATGTTTGCACACTGTCAATTTATGCCAGTAGTTTGCACTAACCTTTTATAGGCTTTTCAGATTGTAGTGTGGCTGTGTCGGACCGTCTCTATGTAAAACCCTGACCGCTATCTTATCCCTCAAACCGAGGTTTGCACGTGGGGGTAGTCCGTAAACTGCGGGTCCTTAGGGGACCGGGGGTGTTACAGAGATAGCACCTGGATGCCACTCATACAAGGGTAAGAATGTCAGTCGGCAGGTACTTATACATTTGTATAATGTTTAATTGTGTCACATATGCCAATGTAATGCATATACACACTATATATTTGTCGCTAGGGAAGAAGTGTTTATATAACAAATATACAGGCCCTGGTGCAAGGAGTGGATTACAGGACATGACACCACACCTTTCCTACTGTACAGTTCGGTTTAATGACGTTAGCGACCAACTGTCATACTTCACATTTACATGTCGTTGTTTCAGTCCGACACCAACCCAGGTGCCTGTCTCCAGGGCCATGGGCGGTTTGTCCCTACATATCCGATAGCCTGCACTTCCCAGAAGTGCCCTTATCTACCTCTGCGCCCCAATCTGTAGTCGAGCCGAGGGCGGCTCTTTCAATTGCCCCGGGGGTATGCAACACCCTCGCCACTGCAAGGCAGAGGAGTGGTTGCGAATACGTCCCACCATGTAGCTTGCGGCCTGTGTAGGGTCTGATTAGCCTCACAGCATGTCACTACATAACACAGATGAACTCTGCAGTGGTAGATCCTGCCTGGTAAGGCAGGAGTTAATTGCTTTATGTGATGTCATATGTGTCAGCCAATCACAGGTGTTATACTTTGTCTCTGTGAGCTGAGCTGTGAGCTGAGATGTAATTGGAGGAGTAGCCACCACCTGACCAGGGGAGTAATAAGATCCCTGGAAACTTCCAGAAGAAGTTAGTTATCTCTCAGAAGAGAGTGCAGTGTGAGGAGAGAGTTCACTCTCTCAGATTAGAGACTCAGAGGAGTCTGTGCAGTCAGCACACCAGACCAAGAGCAGGTGAGCCTAGCCCCTGCCTGAAGAGTGAAGCTAATAGCTAGTGAGTGAGGAAAGGGGTATCATCCTACCTTTAAGGGTGATACCTGAAGATATCCAGGATAAAGCTGAAGCATCCTACAAGGACACAGCTACCTCCCAGCCTGCCATTGCATCCAGGCTGAGAATCCCTCCTGTGGCTCCCTCCAACTTGCATCTCAGTACTCCACCATCTTGTTAAAGGCACGTTGCTGATGTTCCTGTCGGTTCCAATAAAGAACTGTAAGTGTTTCTGTTCAACCTCTGCCTCCGTCTGGTCCCTGCTACTACGGCTGTCATCATCACGGGCACCCTGTCCACCACACAGAGACTCATACTCTAGACACCAAAGGGTTGCCCCAGGGAGATCCGCTATAGCAGCCTCTCCCTCATCATTTCTTGCCAACACCACCCTGCTGGAGACCTGCCAGGCTGTAGGACAGCCCTCCGGTTCCCCATACCAAGCACCGTGACACAAGCGTGCTTAGGCCGCAACCGCCAGCCACTCAGGTACTGCGGGCCCCGGCTGACTCCAGGCCCCGAGAAAAGGCTAGGCCCCGGTGGGGGATGTTGCATATGGACAGTTTCAGACTGTGTCACCCTCATTTTCTGGGATGGGGAAATGAAATATTTTAAACCAGGACAGGAGACCAGACACCAGTTTATTTTGTGTATGTTCCCAGTAGAAAACACATATTTTTCATAAAAGATGTAGAAACAGGATCAGTATTATGACTACTGTGTGATGTAAGTGATTGTTTCAGGCAGACACATAACTATAGATGTAACCTGTACAGATACACCTGAAGTTGGACCCCCTACCCACCTATAAAAGGAATAAATTATTGAATTTTGACTTTTATTTATTTGGGTAATATAATTATGGTGCTTTATGGTTAGCTCAAGGTCCATTTTCTGGTCTGATAATACAATACAATAAGCATATATAATTTAGTCCATGTATTAATCAGTTTGGAGACAAAGTTAATCTAGAACAATAGCAGAGCATGGAGTCTCCGTCTCAGAATATGCCATTATGTGTGTGTTCATTAGCGCTTTGTGAGGGGATGGCCTGCTATGTTTCTATTTTACTTCTCGCCATCTGTATTCTAAGAAGCATGCCATTCCACTTGATTCACTATTATACGATTTCAATGCTGGAAAATATTTCTGAAAAACATCTTTAATTAAATTGTTTGAAAAACAAGAATGTAATTTAGTTGTGACTCCAGGGTCAGAGCCATTAAATTCATTTTTGAAGGCGGCTGCCATACAGAGCTTGCGCAGGCAGTTTTATGTAGCAACAGGCTGGTCTGAATGAATAAGGGTGCATTCACAAGTCCAGTTTTTATAATCCGCATCTACTTTTGGCTTCAAAAACTGCATCTGAAAAACTGAACATGTGAACGCACCTTTAAGGGTCATATGCAGCTTTGGCTTTTGTTATGAATTTTTTATGATGGGTTATATTGCAACCAGGTGTGAATACTTGGGCAATGTATATTGTAAGATCAGCTGGAGTCTGCTAACTTAAAGTTGCCGGATCAATACTCCAGTGGCACTTCTGACATCTAACATCTATGTCAGATGGAATTCTCCCGGCACAGTAAGCTGTTTCACATTGTCTAGTCTAGGGAACATGTACAGCTAATATTAAGTAATCTGTTTTACTCAGGAAGTGACAGGTTGAAGCAATATTAATGATATGAGAAATGCATAAAAGGCAATTCCGCAGTATACCTTTCCATCACACACTGGATAGTGAGAATCCTGAGAATATCTTTTCAGTGTGTGGTTATTACAGTGCCTCAGATATAGCTAATAAATCTGGTGCATACTTAGACTGTTGAGTCTAAAGTTATACTATTCTATATTAGCAGGGGTGGGGGCAAGTTAGATAACATCAGGGAACACTCAGTTTTGGTGCCTTAAAAGTTGGAACTGTTTTTAACTATGTTCGGGGCCCTAATTCTGGAAGTGATACCCGTTTTCCCCTGTCAGCACAACTTTTGGAGATCTGGCATTTCCACATTATGAAGTATACGCTGCTCAAACTGGTCGTCACTCAATATTCTACTAAATAAATTTTTTTAATGAATTTCATATTTTCAGATGTAGAAATTTTCCTTTAGGACACTGAAGCCTTGTTTCTGGGATTTTCTTCGATGAGGTGGACATTCGCGATGGATGCTTCAACAGTAATCATCCATTATATGTGTATCCCATGGTCCACGGTACTGTCTTACCATTGTATCTTTTTCTACATGAAAATGCTCAAAATCTCATAAACTAGAGATTCTAGAGAGAAATTGAAGATATTTTGGGAATCAGCAGCTCAAAAATACCCAGTATCAGGTCAAAAACTGCAGGTACCACATGGCAAAACAAATGTTAATAATGAACACAAGCATGTAACACATCTGTCAGTCAGCCCTCATATTATGTTCCTTAAAGGCATTTCAAAACACAATTCAATCTCATCTTGTGAACATGGCCTTAAGGTCCAGCATAAAGCAGGACTTCTCATTGAAAGGAATCTGTGCCGCCTCTCCCCTTCAAATTCACCTGCCCCTCACATTGTGGCCCATTTCATTTTAGCCTTATATTGTGGCCCTCCTCATTTCTTCCTATTATCATAGACCCCCCTCTCTCTCCCTCATATTGTGGCCCCCCTAGGTGTCAGGGTCCACTTGCACACAAGCTTTTGGAATGTGCAAGGTGCGTTAGATTATTGAATACTGGTGCATGGTCTTCAATTTCCTGAAGCACCCTGCACTACTTAAAAAGTGTGCACCATCTTAATTTAGGTACACCTTTAACATACTGCGAGCTACACAATTCTGTTGATGTGCTGTATTAAATTTGTTGTCAATGCTGACTAAGCACTAACACACCCCTATAGGTGCACCTTTTTTCTGTCTCATTGACACAGGGCAGTCACGACACAAAACTGGCACAGACACTTTATAAATACATGTGCAAGCAGTTTACACATTCTTTTTAGTGCAAAGTCAGACAATTCTTCGTGGCATAGATTCAACAAGGTGCTGGAAGCATTCCTCAGAGATTTTGGTCCATATTGACATGATGGCATCACACAGTTGCCGCAGATTTGTCGGCTGCACATCCATGATGCGAATCTCCCATTCCACCACATCCCAAAGTTGCTCTATTGGATTGAGATCTGGTGACTGTGGAGGCCATTTGAGTACAGTGAACTCATTGTCATGTTCAAAAAACCAGTCTGAGATGATTCCAGCTTTATGACATGGCGCATTATCCTGCTGAAAGTAGCCATCAGATGTTGGGTACATTGTGGTCATAAAGGGATGGACATGGTCAGCAACAATACTCAGGTAGCCTGTGGCGTTGCAACGATGCTCAATTGGTACCAAGGGGCCCAAAGAGAGCCAAGAAAATATTCCCCACACCATGACACCACCACCACCAGCCTGAACCGTTGATACAAGGCAGGATGGATCCATGCTTTCATGTTGTTGACGCCAAATTCTAACCCTACCATCCGAACTTCGCAGCAGAAATCGAGATTCATCACACCAGGCAACGTTTTTCCAATCTTCTACTGTCCAATTTCGATGAGCTTGTGCAAATTGTAGCCTCAGTTTCCTGCTCTTAGCTGAAAGGAGTGGCACCCAGTGTGGTCTTCTGCCTCAAAGTTCGACGTACTGTGCGTTCAGAGATGCTCTTCTGCCTACCTTGGTTGTAACGGGTGGCGATTTGAGTCACTGTTGCCTTTCTATCAGCACGAACCAGTCTGCCCATTCTCCTCTGACCTCTGGCATCAACAAGGCATTTCTGCCCACAGAACTGCCGCTCACTGGATGTTTTTTCTTTTTCGGACCATTTTCTGTAAACCCTAGAGATGGTTGTGCGTGAAAATCCCAGTAGATCAGCAGTTTCTGAAATACTCAGACCAGCCCTTCTGGCACCAACAACCATGCCATGTTCAAAGGCACTCAAATCACCTTTCTTCCCCATACTGATGCTCGGTTTGAACTGCAGGAGATTGTCTTGACCATGTCTACATGCCTAAATGCACTGAGTTGCCGCCATGTGATTGGCTGATTAGAAATTAAGTGTTAACGAGCAATTGGACAGGTGTACCTAATAAAGTGGCCGGTGAGTGTATTTGGCCCAATATTACCTATACCTGAGTCATGTGAGTTTTGGGATTAAATAACTTACATTTCCTATTCCCTTTGTGATCTGGTCCCCAGACAAGTCACATAAGCTGCAATTTGACTCTCCAATTAACCCTGCCTATCATGTGTAAATATTAAGCCAATGTAATCATTCATTCCTATGAGACACTGAAAGGGCTAGTTTTTTGTTTGCTGTGTGCCCTCCTCCCCTGGTGTTCAGCCTCTGCATTGCCAACATTGTTGGTTGAAAACTTTCACTGTATCACTGTATATACACAGAAGGTTGTCTGTCAAAGGATGAGAATTACCACGAACTGTCTGCTTTCCTGTGCTACTTTTTGAGACTTTTTTGTTGCACTTAAGACTTTTTGTTTAACTGAGACAAAAATTCTCAGCTTTAGCAAAAAATGTTTTAAGAAGTACGAGATGAAACCAGACAACTGCTGATAAATCTGCACCTTCAAGTTTGATGTTAGAACTGGACAAACCATAGGTGATTGCTAAGGACTTGCTAAGGATAATTTATCCAGTTCTACTTCACTGGTCTAGCTATAGTTAAAAAATGAAAATGTATGAAATAGAATAATTTAATAAATCTGAAATTAATACTAAGAATGATTCCCAGTTCAAATAGTACAAATTCCTGTTCTATCAACTTTGCCTGACAATAGTCTTATTAAAAAAAATGCAATGGGGCAGATTTACTTAACCGGTCCTGTAACGATCCTGCGGTGCGTTGTCCGCCGGAGTTCACCTTCTTCTTCCTGGTGCATGTGAGTGTATGAAGGACACGATTATGTGAAAACCTTACACTAATTTTCATAGCAAAGAGACAGGTTGCCATGATTGTAAATGGAACTACTGTAGAACGCAAGTAGTTCTGCTAAATGCCACATTAAAACACTATAGAACCACAATGATATTGCTTCAAGTGCTATCCCCTCCCCCCTCCGATAATGTTAAGATTTTTTTTTTAATACAAGTCATATTGGATAACCAATATATATCTATTTGTGCAATTTTGTTTTTTGGAACACTGTGAATGTGGCTGCTTTTTTCACATCCCGTCTCTTGCCAAAATTTCACAGTACGTAGGCAAGCCCTGAACATGAGCAATAACTTGCACTTCCAGCAAACAGCTGCTGGAGATAACTACGCTTTGTGGAGATTAGCAGTGTTGACATGTTCTTTTCCAATCCTGAATCAACCTGTTTATCGTGAAGTATTTGCCATTAGCATGAATTGGGCTGTCTATGAATTAACACGCTGACATTAAAACCAGTTAACTCCTTTTTCTCCCGATAAATGTGATAACGAGATAATGATAACTACACTAAAATACCTTAATTTATCTCAACTTTAGCAAAGAAGTTACCAGGAAAACCTGTTTTGTCCAAAATTTTAATGTTTAATTTATCTTTTAGGAATTTTCATTTTTTATAACTATTTTTACAATGATTTAATTCTCCACTACTGAGAATAGATGATGTCAATCCCCATAGACCTCAATGTTTTAGGACCAGGCTATTGCTGCCTATGTCTATGAGACTGTTGTAAAGTACAGGCAGTCCCCGGGTTACGTACAAGATAGGGTCCGGAGGTTTGTTCTTAAGTTGAATTTGTATGTAAGTCGAAACTGTATATTTTATAATTGTAGATCCAGACAAAAAAATCTTTGGCCCCAGTGACAATTGGAGTTTAAACATTTTTTGCTGTAATGGGACCAAGGATTATCAATAAAGCTTCCTTACAGACACCTTACAGCTGATCATTGCAATCTGGAACTATGGTAAAGCATTCAGAAAGCTTCACCAGAGGTCAGAGGGGTCTGTCTGTAACTATGGGTTGTCTGTAAGTCGGGTGTCCTTAAGTAGGGGACCGCCTGTATATAATTATATGCTGTCCACAGAGTTCAAACAAGTTGGCATCCCCCAATAATCATGGACAGATTGAAAGAAAAGTGTAAAGTTTTGTCACCTGTGTCAATGGGGGAAATATATCAAGTCCATCAAGCCTGAAATGCTAATAATAATAATTCCTTTATTTATAAGACAGCGCTAAGAGGCTCCAGCCTGGTGTAGAATTGTGCTATAACCTGCCCCAAGACCCTACAAGTCCAGTCGACTTCCCACTTCTGCCTACCCACTCCTACTTCATACTTGGCAGAGGGGTTGGCATAGGGGGAAAAAAGTCATAATTCCTTGCCGTGTCAGGAATTATGATTTTTTCATACAAAAATTCTTTATTGCTCTTTGGGAAAGGGTGGGGAAATTCTTTTGTACATAGTGCCCAGCTTAGATTTCCATACATTTCATAGACTTACAATTAAACAATTATTTATGGACAGTACACTACTATGTCAAACACACGGTGAGCTGACACTTAACAAATTGCTTGTTTGCTTGCTTGTCAGTTGCTCATGTTTACATATTACTGAATAACATACGTGGTTACATGCATATATACTCTAATAACACACTACAGGGCTACAGTTAAAATACGACAGACACGGATTACAAATATTATGCTAGTTACCCGCTACTGTGAGGAACGAAAGATAGAGGTGATTGGTTCTGGCTTTTATTAGCTAAATATTCCATGCAGCTCTAGTGGCACCAATGGCTGCCACTATTACCAGCCTGATACCTGCGGCCGCTGAAGCTTTACATAGGTCCACCAAATCAAAGTTACACTCGTGGCTACCCTGCCATTGGTTCACCTAAATAACAGAGTCTTGATTCATTGTGACTGACACTTTTGGCTCATGTGGATACGGAGATCTATTGCACCCAGTCAAGTGGCCCATGCTGTCTGTTGCAGGTGCTTCAACTGGAGTTGGCATGGGTTGGGAACAAGATGGATAAGAAGGTGTGGAATAGGGTTGTGTCCATAGTTGGCACCTCTTGACTCCCACTGTTTCAGGTCTGGACTGGAATGAGTAGGCAGCAGATGTGGTGGGATAAAGTCCAAGGCATGTATGGGGTAGGCTGATGTTCAGCCTGATGGCTGCAGAACAGTGGGATGAAGTCCATGATCTATATGGGGCATTCGCCATTCGGCCACAAGCCCAAGTGGCTGGGAGCCTCAGAGCCAGGGCAGCTCTTAGGCTTGGCAGAGGTTGATGTCCTGCAGGGGTTGGAGGCCACATGGTCAGGCATCACAGGCCTGATCCTGGCAGCTGGTCTGCAAGTGGGCCGCAGTTTCCATTGTGACAGCAGCTGCTGATGGAGGCGTTTGTCGACGGTCATAGCTAGTATGCCAGAAATCTGATGCATCAGCCATAATAAATGCCCCTCAATAAGTAAAAACTAAAATTTCTGACAAATATCCTTTGAAAACTACAGCATAAGTAAGAATGGCTGCTTTCTTTAAAACACAGTGAAATACCTGTCCACAATTATGTGTGACATCACAATCACGTTACTAAAGCCAAGCTGTCTCTTCAATTAATCTATGTGGTAATACCAGGCACAACGGTAGAAAGGCGGAAAAACACAGTTTGGATTAAAGCAGATATATTTTATTCATCACTAGTAACTTCACAGTGTTTTAATATCCAGCAAGGCATAGTTGAATGCATTAAAAGCACCTTTCTAATATAATGTGAATAAGTATCCCATATTATTATTGGAAGCTAGAATGATGTGATACAGTCTAAATGGGATCAATGAGCCAGGCTCCACATTGCAGGTTCCATTTAAACACTATAGGTGACATTTTCACACAGAAGCCTTTGTTCTGGAAACCTGTACTTAGGGATGTATGATCCACTTTTTTATTCCTTAAATGTATTTGTAAAGAGTAATATAAACCAAGAAAGAAACTGGTTACAATAGCAAATTAGATAAACACTTTGTCCTCTCCCCTGCCACCCCCCAATTCAACCACCCTAAAGGGAGACGGAAGGAAAAGTAAAAATAAATGTATTTATTATGCATGAAACACACAGTAGATTAATATGCACACAATCCTTCTGCCTTGTAACCAGAATCCAACCGTATAAATAACCATTATAGGATATTATATATTATTTCATTCTAAAATTGAAAGAAAGCAAAAGGAAAATGTGACAGTGTCTCAGTAGTCATATCCTCCTACTGGAAAATCAATGCATCCTCTCTAGAACAGATGGACAAGATTTTTTGTATAAAGGATGAGAAAAGGTCACAATATTATATGGGAGAAAAAACAAGTAGGTAGTAGAATTTAAAACTATATTCAATATAACAATAGAAAGTTAATATTAGTTTCTTATAATGACCACACTGTGTATGAATACAAGCATTTTACAATGTGCATGTCATAAAGCGAAACCATGTGATTGCTATGAGGAATGGGGTCCATGACTAAAATTGGAGAGGAAACTCTAGTGCATTGTTAACAAAGTTAAGAGAAAAGGAGTATGTCATTGCCCCATGGGGTTAACACAAGAGCTAGAGGGCAAAACTAACACCCCCAAAACCACCTTCATTTTGACACATGCTGATTTTATATCTAAATACAATTCTACATACAACCTAAAATTATATGTACTGTGAAATCACAGTGTGTATATAATGCATCATATCTGTGCTATGACATCACAGTGTATATCATTATATCCTGTACCATAACAAGACTGCTTTTATTATACCTGTACTGTAACATCACTGGGTGTATTATCCTTGTACTGTGCCATCACTGTGTGTATTATCCCTGTACTGTGACATCACTGTGTTTATTATACTTGTACTGTGACATCACTGTGTATATTATACTTGGACTGTGACATCACTGTGTTTATTATACTTGGACTGTGACATCACTGTGTGTATTATCCCTGTACTGTGATGTCACTGTGTATACTATCTCTGTGATGTTGTTTTCTTTATCCTATGTTGGAAAATATATTTGCATATCTCTGTACCGTTACATCACTGTCTGTATCATGCCTGTACTGTGACATCACTGTGAGTATTATGCCTGTGCTGTGACATCACTGTGAGTATTATGCCTGTACTGTGACATCACTATGCGTATTATCTCTGTACTGTGATTTTACTGTGTGTATTATGTCTGTTCTTTTAAATCACTGTGTTACATCGTCATGTGTATTATCCCTGTAATGTGACATCAATGTGTGTATTATCTCTGTACTGTGTCATCACTGTACTGTTATGTCAAGGTGTGAATTATTGTGTGTAATCCCTGTACTATGACATTACTGTGTGTACTATGCCTATGCTGTGTCATCAATGTGTGCATTACCCCTGTACCACGACATCACAGTTTATCTTTATAAAACCTTTTAAGATGTGTTGACAAACACCCATTCTGAATGCTGCGTCACGCTTTCCCATGTCCGGGAGTCTAAGGCTATATTCACACGATCATAGGGGCACGTATATGCATCCGCAAGCTAAATATATACATCCTCTATAGGCTGGTAATGGGGCACAGAGTGGTAGGGAGTGGTACGGTGCCACACACGTGCCGCACAGTACTGTTCTGTACCTGGGGAAAAGAAAGGACATGTTCTATCTTTTCCTGCATTACGGTGCCATGCGCCATGTATCTCTATAGAGAGGGGCGGGGGCCAGCAGCGCTCACCCCCTCCTTCTCTCCTGTGCGCCGATGTGTGCCTGCCATGCTACGCCACAGTGGTCACCAGTGGCATAACTAGAAGCTGATGGGCCCCAGTGCAAATTCTGTGCCAGGCCCCTGACTATAATGTATGGTTTATAGTAATAGTCTTCTCATATGGGAAAGTGATACCATAAGGGTCCCCTAAACTTCTTGGGCCCTGGTGGGCAACCTCTACACCCCCTCAAGTTACACCCCTGGTGGTCACATGTTAACATGTTAGTGTGAATGTATCCTAACTATTGATACCCTAGATTTCAGAGGCTGGAGGATATTCCTTTATTTTCCCTATCTATGGACTTATAATGGCTTTATTGCTATATTTTATACATCACAAATACAGTTTGAGATTTGCCTTTTCTGTTGCTACAATACTTTTACACACATTTTTACATTAGATAGTCTTAGACATGACACTTGTAATTTTGTTGTCATTTATGACATTGCCTACACAGACAGAATGTATCTGTGGTTATATATTAAACGCTTTAAAAGCAGAAAAGTGTAGCGGCATTTGAATAAACACACATGTGGTGCTTGAAACCTTTGCTTTTTGTTTTGTGTTTTTCCAAAGGAATTGATTATTTTTGCAATAAACACATTAAAAAATATCCTTGAAGTGTGACAATGACTGTCTGCAGCAGAACATATGGGGATACTCTCCAGTGATGCTTTATGAAAATGATTCCTTTGGACACTTAATCAATATGATGTGCAACTGGATTACATGAAGGTAATACATTGAAGTTACCGCCTCTAAAAAAAAAGAAAAATCTGTGGCAATGACCATTATGAACTATCTACTCTACTATTTTTTGACAGAGGATTTGTTCACTTCCCTTGTAGCTTTTCGTGGTAATTGATCAACATTGCTTTCTGTGATTTGGGCTTTGTGTTTAGTTTTCCGCTGGGGTGAACATAAGGTGGTCAACCCATTTCAACTTATCGTACATTAATCGTTTTCATGTATTTGTAATAGTTCTAGAAGTCAACAGGTGTTTTTTAGATTTGGACACAAATGCATGACATAGGAACTGTAAAATCCCTGCGCACATCTTTTTTTATTCGTCCTTAGCTCAGTGAATGAATGCCTGAATAGAAAGCGTAAAGACATAGGCCCACATTTATTAAAGCGTTTGCACCAGTTTTCTGTCTGACTTTGCACTAGAAAGAACGTACAAACTGCTCACATGTATTTTTAAAGTGTCTGCACCAGTTTTGTGTCAAGGCTGCACTGTGTCCTACAAGACACAAAAAATGAGCAACAATAGGGGCATTCTGGTGCACAGTTGGATCATGTGCCACAATTATGTCCAACGTGCGCCACAATTGTATCTGTGCCACAATTCTAAAGCATTAAAGAGGACCTGTCACCCACGAAAAATACAGGCAGTCCCCGGGTTACGTATAACATAGGGTCCGGAGGTTTGTTCTTAAGTTGAATTTGTATGTAAGTCGAAACTGTATATTTTATAATTGAAGTTCTAGACAAATTTATTTCTTTTGTCCCAGCGACAATTGGAGTTTCAAAATTTTTGCTGTAATTGAACCTAGGATTATCAATAAAGCTTCAGTACAGACACCTTACAACTGATCATTGCAGTCTGGGACTATAGTAAAGCATCCAGAGAGCTTCACCAGAGGTCACAGTAGGCAGAGGGGTCCGTCTGTAACTATGGGTTGTCTGTAAGTCGGGTGTCCTTAAGTAGGGGACCGCCTGTACCTCCACCAAATATATTCCCCTTCATTTGTCCCCTGCCCCTTTCTATTTATTAAATTTTTATTACAATTTGTGTGTGCTAACATAGTTTTAATCAATCCGACCTCTTACCAAATAAGAGGTCAGATCGTCATACAGGTCCCCGGGCAGTCCCCGGCAGCGATTGTGCAATACATGTGCTGCTGCCGGCGATTCTTACATGTCCCTGACTGACAGGGGCATGGAGGGAGTGTCAGCCGGCCCCCACATGAATACGGTCTACTGCCAGGGGACCTGTACCACGATCCGACCTCTTATTTGGTAAGAGGTTGGATCGATTAAATCTATGTTAGCACACACAAATTGTAATAAAAATTTAATAAATATAAAGGGGCTGGGGACAGGGTGAGGGGGAACATATTTGGTGGGGGTATTTTTCGGGGATGACAGGTCCTCTTTAAGAAAGTGCAGCTGAAAAAAAAGGTGTATTCTGCCAGAGCAGTGCAGGGGCCACTAGTTTTGATAATGTGGGCCATAGAGTGGATAATTTCTCCCTCCATTAAACATATTCCTTAGCTTGCAGTTTCTATGATATAGTGTAGCCTGTTGAGCTTCTTCGTATACAGTATGGGTGAATAATATTCTTATCATAAAATGCTATATATAAAATGGTATTGCAAAATATATCAACACATGTAGGATCATGCAGATATTGGGCACATTTACTAAGGGTCCGTCGGACGCATTTCCGCCGAGTTTCGCAATTTTTTTTCCGATTTTCCATGAATTGCCGCAGGTTTTTGGTGCACTCGAATGTATTGTGGCGCATCGGCGCCAGCTTGCTTTCAACACAAATCGGGGGGCTTAGCCGTCAGACAACCCGATTTATTCGGTAAAAACCTTTAAATTGTGTCGCAAGATCAGCATTCACATACACCAGGAAGAAGATGGTGAACTCCGGTGGACCTCAGCGGGGAAGCGACACATGCTGGAAATTGGACGCACAATCTTAGTCAATTGCCGCAGCTCCAAATCCTCATTGGACATTCCGGATCTGCGCCGTCAACGGGGCGGGTAAGTAAATGTGCCCCATTGTGTATTCATTTTAATAGGGATCTAATACAAGTGAAAGATCTGAGTCAATTCCATATATTAAATGGGCCAAGGGACTTGACAATAGTATACATGTATGGATAAAAAAAGGGAACACAGCATACAAACTGATAATTAACTATGTGAACTATTGACTATACATCTATAACACAGTATGGGATAACAGAAATCGGCATGTAGTATTTTGTAGCAGCTGGAGAAATATCGCAGATATGTCCAATGTTCCATAAGTGCTATAATTCACATCTGAAAAGAGAAAGGTAGGGAGACTTAACCATTTACATATAGAAAACCACGTTTAGGACTGCTTATAGCAACATATAGCATGTGTGTAGCAGAATCACGGATGAAGCTGCATATGGAGAAAGCGTTGGGGTATAGCGGGTGCCACTGGTTTAAATGTACTGATGTTAGTATTGCATCGAGGGAACTTCTGATTGTAGACCAGAAGTGACGGCATGTGCGTATCATACATCTAAATTTTTAAGCCCAGGGGAAGGCCCCATTTCTTCCCCCCTTCAAGAACTAGTTATTTTTAACAATGGTCTATGTGACTTGGCTGCTGCACACCACACTGATTTCTAGAAACCTATTGTCCAAGTGGTTTCCTCTTCTATATATGATATAAATACATTTTTCAAATATACTGGAAGTGTAAAGCTTTCGTTGTCTAATATCATGCTGGTAGCTTACAGTAGTGTTAAACCAAATGACAGACTTCCTTTAATACTAAGGAAACTACTATTCTTTTCCTAAAATAATTTGTAAGATTTCCATTAGTAGAAAATGTTGTATTTTAAAAATATTTTTCTGTCAAAGTATCCATGTACTCCAGTGTACTGATATATACAAGTATAGTAACTACTGTATCTCCGCAGACTCATTCTGGCCTGCACATCCATAACACTATTTCTAAAAACATATGTGAAGTAGTGAGTGGTATTAATTTTTCATGTGACCCCTGCGCCTTTCAGTTCCAAGACTCATTAGGGCCTAGACTGCAGCCATAAGTAACTGTATTCATAACTGAACTGCAGTATATAGACCCCGGGTTATTCATGAAGCACATCTGTTATAACAATAGAAAGAACAGACATTAGGCAGTTAAAGCTTCAGGGCATAGCAGCCTCTATGTCTTTTAATACAGGCATTGTGGTCACTTGAACTGTCGAGAGACAGAATATGAGCTGTATACAACAATTAACGACAAGTTCTTCCTGTGTCTTATAGACACCCACATAGAAATAGGGACATAACTAGTATTTTATTTCAAGTTCTTCTTCCGCATGACAGGAAAAACTGTCTGGAAACATAAAATGTTTTTATTTTCTTCAGCTAAAAATATTGAACAAATCTCTGTAGAATAGGATGTCAATATCAGATTGTTTGAGTACAAAACCCACACCCTTTTCTATGCAGCTTATAAGCAGATAGCTCCATTTTCTGTGTTGTGGTCAGACCAGGTAACTGCATGTCAGTTCCTATACATTTGCATTAAAGCTAAGCTGCAGTGACTTGGCTCAGCCACTGCAAAGTGAACAGCACTGGGGATCATTTACTAAGAGTCCTGCGGCCACGATTCTGTTAGGTTTTCCCAAATATTTCTGATTTGCGCTGTTTTCCAATTTACGCGATCGTAGTGTGCGCTCATCGGCGCCGGCTTTCAAGCGTCAGAAATCAGGGTCCTGGCCTTCGGAAAACCCAACGGATTCGGAAAAACAGCAGGATTTAAAAAACGATTTGTGTCCCAAGACACGCACTCACATGCACCAGGAAGAAGAAGGTGAACTCCGGCGGACCTCTGCGCAGCAGCGACACCTGCTAGACATCGGGCGCACGATCTTAGTGAATCCCAACAGACCCTAATCCTCGGTGGGCAACGCGCAGTGGGATCGCGACTGGACCGGGTAAGTAAATGTGCCCCACTGTTTGTGTCCTGCTTTAGTTTCTGGTAATAAGGTTCTGATAACAATTTAAATCTCACTCATCCCAAATAATAGGTTATTTGTAAAAGGTCAGTATTTGATCAGGATTTTGCATCAGTGTTTGTAAGCCAAAATCACTTCATTATACATTTTGTCTATGTAGATTTCTGCTATACTGTAGTTTTGGCTTTAAAACTCTAGTGAAAAATACTGATCAAATCCTGACTATGTGCAGATAATCTTACCCTTCCTATAGGAATTGTTGACACACATTTAAGCGATTGTCCAGAGCTTGAAAAACATGGCTGCTTTTTTCTGAAAACAGCTCCCCTCCTGGCCATGGGCTGAACACGCTATTGCAATTATATTAGTCTTTTCATTTTTATACAGCTGATCTGAAATACTGGAACACACCATGTTCAGATGTGTCACTTCTTTGGAAGAAAGAAGCCATGTTATTCATGAGCTATGAACTCCTTTCAGATACCATACATATTCTGTAGGTTCAGCTCTGGGAACTTTTGTGCATGAATTATTGGTACAAGCAAGAATGAAAAAAATAACAACTTAAAGGGAACCTGTCAACAGAAACTGACCAAGTAAGCCACTACCCACACATTTTTAAACAAATGCCCAGTGTGGTGTTATCACTCAGAAAATCAACTTTGAATTGAGATGTAAATTAGTTTTTTAAAGTCAACGGGGTGGAGGGTTTAGCACTGCAGTAAAGTTCTCTTAATCTCAGAATTCCCCCTTTGCTGTGGTTGACAGTCCTATGTCCATGGACATTACTAATTCTGAAGTCTGTTGCATGATGGCAGTAGCCGCAGAGGGGGTACTCTGAGATGGGGAGAGCTTGACTTCAGTTCTAAACTGTTCAACTCTAGCTTTATACAACTAATTTATAGTTGGTTTTCTTGGTGGTGTCTTCATGCCTCATGCTGGGCCATGAAAGAGGCATGTCAAGTTGCCACACAACATACCAGTATTCATTTGTTAGGTCAATTTCAGTTTCCATTTAAATGGAAATCTTAGTATTAGCAAAAAAGTATTGGGGAGTTTAACAGTACTGTATATATGAAAATGAGCCTTTGGTACAGTTTAACAGTTCAACTTTATTATTTCAGACAATTACTTTGTCTTCATTGTAATATAGACGAGTTCAACCTAGGGGGAAGTATTGTGGCTTGCTAGAAATTGTGTTTGACAAATTGGAGCAAAGTTGGCACAAAATTCTGGTGGTGTAAACTCAAGGAGGCCATTGGGGATAAACTTTCAGTTATCTGCTGTCAGCAGCACACCTTTCCATATACACCATCTGCTGAGGATTAGCTACATATGAGGTAGCCTTTGGATCCCGATGCTTGGGGGAACCCACATGCCTCTATGGCACTAGTGCTATCAATTGTTTATGATAGATGGGGATCTTGTAATATAATTTCCATTCGAAATCAGGAGCTTCAATAAGACTTCTGCACACCTGTATTCGTAATCCATAGGTCCTCCGGAAATAACTATCTTTAGGTCACAGAAAATATACCAAATCTACTTTATATTGTTATAAGGCCCCCAGCACATAGGGTGGATCCACTTTCTGCTTAGTCAGCAGGGTGCAGGAAATAACAGTTATTGTTACTATTTCTCAGGGGCTACATCCAGCCCTAGCAGTGTATGATTTATCTCTTGTGCTGGAAGAAGGAGATTTATGCGAAATATTGACCCGTTCACATATAAATTAATGGAGCATAACTTTTTGGTATTTATTTTTAGCTCTTTCAAAGAAGCTGCCCTTTAGGATAATTCTACAAAAATAAAGTCATTTTATTATCTAAATAGCAGCCCTTAATTGAGCTATCATTAAAATATCACCCTGACATACTATCTTTTAGATTCTTTTCATCTACTTCCACTTTCTGTGCTCGCTTGTATTCACAAAGTTTATAACCTCTACATAAACCCTTTGATCATTAATCTGCAGTAGTTATTCAGGTATTTATGGTCGGACCTCTTTTACTCTGTCATTGCATTGCATCTGCTTAATTTGAATGTCAGGTACAGTAAGAGGGCAAGTGTTTTCCTCTTTATTGCTCAAACAGCTTTCTACAAGGGTAAAAATACCATAGCAGAAAAATATATTGGCCCAGATTTATCAAAAGTCATTCACACTGCACTTAGTGCCCCTTTAAAGGGCTAATCCTCACATCCCCGCAATCTTTTAATAACTTTAATTTCCCTAATATGCAGATTTTGTAAAGAGGCTACTGGGGCGTGGAGTAGCCAGAGCTGAGGCTATATGGCACGGCTACTCCATGCTCCAGTATTCTCTTTGACCCTCCCATCAGATGTCTTCACCTTCGATTTTGTAAAGAGGCTACTTGGGCATGGAGTAGCCGGTGCTGAGGCTACATGGCGCGGCTACTCCATGCCCCAGTAGCCTCTTTGACCCTCCTACCAGAGGTCTTCGGCGCGCAGCTCATCCGTGAAGCCTGCCATCTGCGCATGTACAGAACAGTAGACAGACTCCGCACCGAAGACCTCTGGTTGCAGGGTCAAAGAGACTACTGGAGCGTGGAGTAGCCGCGCCATGCAGCCTCAGCTCTGGTGACTCCACGCCCCACTAACCTCTTTACAAAAGTGAAGGCAAAGACATCTGATTGGAGGGTCAAAGAGGATACTGCGGCATGGAGTAGCCGTGCCATGTAGCCTCAGCTCTTGCTACTCCACGCCCCAGTAGCCTCTTTACAAAATCTTCATATTAGGGAAATTAGAGTTATTAAACAATTGAGGGGACGTGAGGATTATCCTTTAAAAGGGCTATCCTCACATCCTATAGATGCACCTACCACCCGATCTACGTTTATAGGTGGTGGTAGCTTTCCTTTAAATACATGTGGAAGCTCCAAAGACATTCTTTACAGTATAAAGTACAAAAGCAAAACTGGTGCAGCCACTTTAATAGATTTGGGCCATGGTATTAAAATGTTTTTGTTTTAGAGGAAATCTATAATCAAAAATCCATTACAGGCATGTACAAGATAGGTTCTGTACATTTGTTCTTAAGTTGAGTTTGTATGTAAGTCGGAAGTGTATATTTTATTATTGTAACCCCCAGCCAAATTTTTTTTGGTCTCTGTGACAACTGAATTTAAAAAATGTTGGGTTGTCATAAGAACCAGAATTAACAAGAAAGCTTAATTGCGGACGCCTTTGATAACTGTTTGAGTTGTTTATTGTAGCCTAAGGCTAAAGTACAGTAAATTACCAACATGCAAAGGTCCGTTTATAACTAGGGGTCGTATGTAAGTCGGTTGTTCTTAAGTAGGGGACCGTCTATATTATAAACCAGGGACACTTAGTCATAGATCCAGGTACTGTGAATATGGTCATCTGCTTATATTTGTTATCCATGGCTGCCTTTCTCTTAAAAATTAACTTTTAAAATTATTGTAATGGGCCTAACAGGCTACTGGTGGTTGTCATGCTGTAGCTTCACAGGTTGTTTTACTGTCTCTCCCCCCACCTTCTGCTTCCTCAGCACCTTCCCCTCCCTCAGCCTGATGTAACCTCTACAGCAGAGAGAGTTTCAGCACACAGTGGGAGGGGGAGTTAGTGCTCCTGAACTATGTAACAGTAAGTAAATCTGCAGCAAAGAGGGGCTCAGGTAACGCCACTAGGGTTCTTCTGGCTTATTACCATAATTAATGTTGATTTTAGAAAGAAGGAGGCAATGGATAAGAAATACATAAAGATTACCACAGTCACAGTGTGTGGATCTATCACTAAGTGTCCCTGGCTTATCATGCTGGATTTTGAAGGTAGATTTCCTTTAGGGTAATGTTAAGGTCTCACCACGATGACAACTAGTAATCCATAGCAATGACCCATAGAACAAATGCAACTTTTCATTCCTTTGTTTTGTAGTGCAACCAAAAGTTTTTGCAGAATTTCAGAAGAACCTGTCAAGTGGTTTACCATCCTATACTGTCGCCAACAGGCAGAGCATCAGCTATATTTCTTATGTTGACCCTCAAATTTCTATAGGAGAAAAGTCAAGTTATAAACTATTAAAACAAAAGTATGAACAGATTTGTCTTAACTAGTCACATGGAGACAGAGCAGGTTCATTCGTTCATGGAGTCTTTTGAAATTGGGACTTGCACCAAACTAAGGTCTAATGCTGACTAACGTAGTTTGGGGACAAGTGCTAGTTATTATTTTCACAGATAGCATATGCGCCTGTATTTTATATGGGTTCATAGACATGGCAATGGCACACCAATGGCACAAGACCTCTTCAATCTTCTAATAACATAATAAATAGCAAGGGACCATCAAAGCTATGTAAATATATTCATACTTGATGATTAGATATGTATATGTAATAGTCTATACACAGAAGGAAGTTACCCATATTAATAAGAGGCAGAGCAATTTAACCTGACAGTTCTGTATAATATGTATTGTGGCCTTGTAATTCTCTCCAAACAATAGGAAGCTGAAAAAAAAGAAGACAGCTGCTCCTTTTTCTTACATGTTTAGTTCTTATAATAGGAACTAAGATATTATAAGAGGCTCCGGCCTTTCAGTAAATGAATGTGGACAAAGCTCTGTAAGGTCAGACCATTTTATACTAGGTGATACCTGGCAGTTATTGATGCTTTAGTCTCCACCGGACTATAGCAATTATGTTCACTTTAGGAAAAGGATTTTTTGCATTGACACCTTCTGACTCCCCTAAATTGTTTGTAATTTCATGTATGGAGCTGTGTGTGTCATTTATTGCGGGACAAGTTGTTGTTGTTATTATTGATGCCATTAGTGTAAAATGTACAACCTTAATGACTTTGTTCCAAAGTTTTTATTGTTTTGGCAATGACTGTATGGGATCATTTTTATATTTTTATAGGTCAGGCATTTTTGGACTTAAAGGGGGTGAAATTTTTTTTACAGTTGTAATTTTTATAGCAATGGAACCATGACAGGGTTGGGCTCCCAGTTATCATGACGACTGATCTGCCTCTTTTGATTTCTGGGGTAGCAACAATCACTGCCAAAATAGGATTTAACTGGTTAACAGCTGGCATTGATGCTAGCCCTATTGCATTTGTTAAGTGTGCGATTCTGCATATTAAATCAATGGATTACCACACTTTATTGAGAGGACAAAGCTCCTGAGCCTTTTCCATACATGAGCCAACAAGGCATTAAGGGGCATCTAGGATGAAGGACTGTATGCAAATTAGCCTTAGGGGCTCCAGGCTCCATAGGTTTAATGGTGACTGGAGCCCCTCTGACTCATTTGCATACAGTCTTTTATAGTGGTGGTAGATGTTCTTTAAGGCTCAAGCAAATTTGTCCAGGGGTTTAAAGGCAAAGTCAGCAAGTAGAGCCACAGCTTTAGTTATGGTGGTAGACCAGCAGTTTGAGGCTCTGAGGAGACATAAAATTGATTTCAGATTGTCACAGATAAATACAATGTATACAATATAGCTCAGGTTTAATGACTTACTATGGCTCAATTTTAATCTAGCAGAGCTAAAACGCAAACATAGGCTGCAATAGGTCAATAAAGGTCATAGAAAGGCACTCTGGGTCCATCATTGACATCTGATGGCGTCCCTCCCAACCAGCACCTTCACAAAGGTAATATATCTAAAACGCGTAGCAAGTCAAATGGTTATTTACTGTGCCAGGAACTGAAATAATAAATGCTCCAAAGAATAGAGATTGTGTTATTCTCAGGGGTACAGTGTTAATATGTGCTGCAAAATTCATGCCAAAAAGTCAAAAGTCATGCCAAGAAAAATCATCATGAAGTCATGGAACCAGTGGAGCATCATCATCACATCTGAGTTGCTAGATGTCACTTTTACCCCTGTCTGATCGATACTGTAGTCACTTACTAACCTTCATGCTTGTGTGACAACTATTGGTATATGTGAGGTCTTTAACCTTGAACCATGTATGTTCTCAAAATTCTGGCTGATGGAGCCAAGTTGGGGAGGATCATCAGCAATTTCAAATAGTGACTGCATTCCATTAGTTTTTCTTTTTAAGGGACTTTCCTTGTAAATTTAGTGAGTATAAAGAAATAATATTAATTAAAGCAAGAAGGGGGGGGCAAAGTAAACTTTTGCACCAGGGAAGGGTCTATGTGCCTTTTGCAACTCCTCTGTACACACTTGTGGGAGATTTATTTGCAAATCATCTAACTGCAATTTATTCAGCAAAGTCAGAAGCTCCAGTACACAGTAATGAAGGTGGACATTTGGTATTGCCATGTCCGTAGCAATCTGTGTAATAAAACAGAATAGTGAACGGTGAATGCTGTAAAAATAAAACCTGAAAAAAGTTCCCAAAAAACATAACATTTTTTTAATACCCTTAAAAATGCTCTGAAAAGTGATAAGAAAATGTTACATGCTCCAAAATAAGACCACTAGAACCCTTCTTGCAAAAAATAAGCCCTTAACCAAAAAAACTTTATGCCACTGAATAGAGGGTGGTGCTAGAATTAACAAAATGTAATGAATTTTTATTCAGTAAAATTGGGAAAATTAAAAAGTCATATAAATAAGGTGTTTTTGTAATCACGGTGACCCATAGAATAAAAATAACATTATTTATGGTGAACACCAACACAAATATAGCAAAAAAATATCCACATTAAAAAAAGAAAAAAATTATAGCCTGTACAATTTGGCATACAATCTCCTTCCATTCTATGCCCGCCATGTGACCAGCACATATAGGGTATCAGTACACTCAGGAAATTGGGTATCAAACTTTGTGGAGCTTTTTGTCATTTAATCCATTGTGAATGTTTAATTTTCCACTCAAAATGAATTTATTGTTTAATTTGTAGACCACTCCTCCATATTGTTTTAACCCCTATAAAACACCTAGAGGGTTAAAAAACTCCTTAAAAATATTGTTTTCATACATTGAGGGGTGTCGTTTCTATAATGGCGAGGAATTGATACAGAAAGTATATTGGAAAATTGTCTAACTTTTTATTACACAAACAATGTCAATTATTTGCTGAAAGTGGACGACCCCTTTAACTTATATGTCTGTACATAAGATTGAAACTTGCTTGAGTTTATTTCCCAGTTGGAGCTGGCTTTGCTACTTACTTGTTATTTCATTAAACAATAGGAGAAAAGGTGAATGTCAGTGGTAGGAGAGAACCATGCTGGGCCAAGGGTTATTTAATGGACCTTTTGGGAGAGATGGCTTCTACCTTCATGTGAATGTGTATTTTTAAATATGTTGAAATACTGTTTTTTTTTCATTATTCGTCATTGGTTGGTCCATAAAAGCAGGAACAAAAGCTTCACTTGAAGAAAGTAAGGTCTCTCTGTATTCCACAAAGCTTATTTTCTTTCTCTAGACATTATTGCTTGAATTCTGTTTTCGGAATTCAGGTCTTGAAACAGGAGGCCCTGGAATATTATAAGTGATCTGCATGATAGGGAGAGAAAGGTCTCTAAGTTTTACATACAGTACATTTAACAGCTTTAAAGGGGTTTCCCCGTGCACTGAAGGTAGGCCCTAACCAGGGGGAGGGGCCTAACTTGCTGATCAGTGGGGATCTCAGTGCAGACCTCCCCACAGATTGAGAGAACAAGGGGTCCGATGGACCCCTCGCCGCTCCTCAGACTAATGGGACAGACAGTTGTGCGTGACCTTTCTGCTCCATTAATCTCTATGGAGCTGATGGAGATCAGTGACCGCAGCGCTCTGCAATTTCGGTCAGCTCCATAGAGATAAATGCAGCAGAATGTTCATGTGCAACCTTCTGCTCCATTAGTTGGTCCCTCAGACACCTTGTTCTAGCAATCTGTGGGGGTCTAAGCACTGAGACCCCCACTGATCAGAAAGTTTGGCACTATCTCATGGATAGGGTCTAACTTCAGTTTGTGGGAAAACCCCTTTAATGTCAACTAAATTTAACTCTTACCTGCACCACAATGTACTCTTAAGTCATGTTGCTGCGGGTGTGTACATACATGGCAGGTGTATAACACAGCTGACACCTGCCTCTATCTATTTCCAGACACTATCACCTTCTTATTGCACATTTTCCCTATAATCATACCCCAGTCATGACAGTTTATTTATTTTTAACCTTGTCTTGTGCCATAGGACAGGGTGAACTTCTGAGACAGCCTTCCATTTAGAAAAACATTTGCAGTGGGATTAGAGTAAAGACCTTTAATAGCTTTAAAAATGGGTCAGTAAACCCAAAGTGGCAAATAGGAAGTGCCAGTTCACCCTGTTGAGCGCTTTTCCAGTGTCAGTGGTGATAAAGGTTGCTAGGGTTTGCTCTATTTTGCAAATTTGGATGAGGTTGATTAATTTCATGAAGCCTGACTAGTCATGAGGGATTAATGCAGGGAATGTATTTTTTATTCTGTAGGCTAGTAAACGAGTGTATATTTTGATGTCTTCATTTAGTAATGCTATGGGACAGTAGTTAGCTGGGTTGTCTGTCGGTTTACCTGGGTTTGGTAAGGTTATTATAAGAAAGGAAAGCATGGGTACAGGAAATTCACCGCGATTGGTCACAGATTCAAAGTTTCGAGTTAGATATGGGGACCAAATGTTGGCAAATTTTTTATAGTAGGCGTCTGGGAAGCCATCTGGGCCAGGTGCTTTATTGGATGGGGACAGTTTTATTGTTTTTTAAACCTTGATTATTGTGAGGGGGGAGTTTAAGAGATTGTTCGGCTGTTAATTTCGGGAGCGAGAGGGTTGCTAGTTAGTTCTGGATTTGTTCCTGGGTAGGTATAATGGTATGGGCGTCTTTATTTAAGTTTTATCATTTTTCCTCTGGGGTTCATTACCTTGAACCTCTCATTCGGGTATTCGGAATTCATATATACTAGCCCTCAATGAACTTTACTGATAGTTTACCAATATAATCCACATTTACAGTTCCCTAAGATATCCTGCCTCATCTCACACATTCCCTATTCCTGTCCTATGTGTTTCAACATTAGTTTAACTGGCTCCCCAGGTACTAGAAATAACAGCAGACGCAGTGGCATTCAGTATATTGCAGCAGTAACGGCAATGGCGGTGTTCGCTGTCTCTGAGTGTCCTTATAAATGCATAGATCCGCTCTACCCCAGGCTTTACCCCATGTGCACGACTCCAGGAGACGTCCTCCACTCTCTTCAATATTCGGGCAACAAAAGGAAATAGACAAGCACTCTCTTGTTGCGGTAAAAAACGTGGAATATTCTTTATTCAAGCAGGATAAAAAGCACTATAAAAATACAGCCATGAGAATATGCAGTAGTGTCTGACGCATTTCAGACTATTAAGGTCTGAACATCAGAGTTGCTGTTGGATGCCGCCATCTTGGATGGCCAATCAGTGCCACCTGTGGCGTCATTGGAGGGCACGGATAGGCCATGACAGCCTACAGTCTTATGGAGACTCATAGGAATGTTATGTATACTGGTCTCTATTAGTCTGTGGATGGCAGGCCATTAACAATATACTGCAATACAGTAGAATTGCAGTGTATTGTATGAGCAATCAAATGTAAAATATGTAAAGGTCTAAATAATCCTCTTTCCCTAAAACATATATGAGAATAAAGAATTAAATAATGTCTGTTCTATCAAAATATAAAAAAGTTATTGTTGGCTGTAAACACTGTAATGGAAAACAGAACCCAAATGTTTAAAATGCCACTTTTTTGACATTTTTCCATCCATAGAAATTTGATTAAAACAGTCACATAGGTAACAATTTGATATAAATGAAAACCTCAGCATATCCTGCAAAATAATGCACCTTACACAGGTCTGTATGAAGTTATTGGCCTCAGAATTTGGTATAAAGGCAAAAAAAATTGGACAAAAGATAAAAAATGTTTGAAATCTATTAAAACATAATAAAAACTTTATAACTTTGGTACGGCAGTGATCATCCCAACCCAAAGAATAAATAGGAGGTGTCATTTGGAGAGTACAGTGAAAGGCACATATGAAAATGATGAAAACACCATATTTTGTCAATTTCAAGGTACCGTATATACTCGAGTATAAGCCTGACCCGAGTAAAAGCCGAGGCCCCTAATTTTACCACCAAAAACTGGGAAAACCTATTGACTCAAGTATAAGCCGATGGTGGGAAATGCATTGGTCACAGACCCCACCAATATATAGACAGCCAGCCCCCTATAGTATACAGCCTGCCCCCAGTAGTATACAGCCAGCCCAACCTGTCCCCAGTAGTATACAGCCCAGCCCATCTTGCCCCCAGTAGTATACAGCCAGCCCATCTTGCCCCCAGTAGTATACAGCCAGCCCAGCTTGCCCCCAGTAGTATACAGCCTGCCCCCAGTAGTACACAGCCTGCCCCCAGTAGTATACAGCCAGCCTGCCCCCATGTAGTATACAGCCAGCCCCATGCAGTATACAGCCAGTCCCCAGTAGTATACAGCCACCTCAGCCTGCCCCCAGTAGTATACAGCTTGCCCCCAGTAGTATATAGCCTGCCCCCAGTAGTATACAGCTTGCCCCCAGTAGTATATAGCTTGCCCCAGTAGTATACAGCTTGCCCCAGTAGTATACAGCTTGCCCCCAGTAGTATACAGCTTACCCCCAGTAGTATACAGCCACCTCCGCCTGCCCCCAGGTGTATACAGCTTGCCCCCAGTAGTATACAGCTTGCCCCCGTAGTATACAGCACCCCAGCCTGCCTCGTGTAGTATACAGCCCAGCCCAGCCTGCCCCCAGTAGTATACAGCCTGCACCATGTAGTATACAGCCACCCCAGCATAAAAAAAAAATTAAACTTATATACTCACCCTCCGGTGGCCCCGATGCGCAGCGCTGCTCCCCTGTAGTATGCAGCCAGCCCAGCCTGCCCCCTGTAGTATACAGCCAACCCAGCCTGCCCCCAGTAGCATACAGCCAGCCCATCTTGCCCCCAGTAGTATACAGCCAGCCCATCTTGCCCCCAGTAGTATACAGCCCAGCCCAGCTTGCCCCCAGTAGTATACAGCCAGCCCAGCTTGCCCCCAGTAGTATACAGCCAGCCCAGCCTGCCCCCAGTAGTACACAGCCTGCCCCCAGTAGTATACAGCCAGCCTGCCCCCATGTAGTATACAGCCAGCCCCATGCAGTATACAGCCAGACCCCAGTAGTATACAGCTTGCCCCCAGTAGTATACAGCCAGTCCCCAGTAGTATACAGCCACCTCAGTCTGCCCCCAGTAGTATACAGCTTGCCCCCAGTACTATATAGCCTGCTCCCAGTAGTATACAGCTTGCCCCCAGTAGTATATAGCTTGCCCCCAGTAGTATACAGCTTGCCCCCAGTAGTATACAGCACCCCAGCCTGCCCCGTGTAGTATACAGCCCAGCCCAGCCTGCCCCCAGTAGTATACAGCCTGCCCCGTGTAGTATACAGCCACCCCAGCATAAAAAAAAATTAAACTTATATACTCACCCTCCGGTGGCCCCGATGCGCAGCGCTACTCCCCCAATGTCCACGCGGCTCGTCTTCAGGCTTCTGTGCCCGTCTACCTTCTTCTGCCAGGCGCCGCCATTGCTCTCTCCCGGGCCGGCGCCTAGTATGATGCACCGCTGCTGACGCCATGCTAGGCGCCGCCCGGGAAAAAAACAATGGCCGCGCCGAGTAGAAGAAAGAAGACGGGCCGCGCGGACATCGAGGGAGCAGCGCTGCGCATCGGGGCCACCGGAGGGTGAGTGTATAAGTTTATTTTTTTTTAAAGTAATTTTTACTGACTGACTCGTGTATAAGCCGAGGGGACGTTTTTCAGCACATTTTTTGTGCTGAAAAACTCGGCTTATACATGAGTATATACGGTACTTGGAATTTCTTTTACAGCTTTCCAATACATTGCACAGAATGCTAAATGGTGCCACTAAGTAGTAAAAGCCCCCAAAGATCAAAAACTTTTGGCCACAGAAAAACAATTTCACAATCATTTTTGTAAGTTAGAGGGGCACATGTATCATAGTTTGGTCTCTCTGAGGTGAATTTTAGAGACTTTTGGCGGATAGTTTTTGCACCTTATTTATGATCCTGTTTTGGATTCTTTTTGAGGCTTTTGTTGCAAATGTCTCAAATCCACATGGACACAAGTCACGTGAGGGGGTTATATACAGGAGAGGAGACAAGCCATGTGAGGGGATTACATACAGGAGAGGACACAAGCCATGTGAAGGGGTTATATACAGGAGAGGACACAAGCCATTTGAGCAGTTTCATACAGGAGTGGTCACAAGCCATGTGAGGGGTTATATACAGGAGTGGACACAAGCCATGTGAGGGGGTTATATACAGGCCTGGACACAAGCCATATGAGAGGTTATATAGGTTATATACAGGAGTGAACACAAGCCATGTGAAGGGGTTATATACAGGAGAGGATACAAGCCATGTGTGGGGGTTATATGCAGGAGAGGAGACAAGCGTTGTGAGGGGGTTATATACAGGAGAGGACACAAACCTTGTGAAGGGTTATATACAGGAGAGGACACAAGCCATGTGAGGGGGTTATATACAGGAGTGGATACAAGCCATGTGAGGGGTTATATACAGGCGAGGATACAAGTCATGTGAAGGGGTTATATACAGGAGAGGACACAAGCCATGTGAGGGGATTATATACAGGACTGGACACTACTGTTAATTTGAGATGTAACATGTTGCATTTTTAATGCATTTTGAAACCTATTGCAACAGCTGAGGAGAGTGGATTTTCTTAATTACATATTGCGTTTATATTGCGTTTTGTAAATGTAAATGTTAACAGTAATGAAATAAGGCAAATCAACTCCCCTCAGCTGTTGTAATTAGTTTCAAAATGCATTATAAACGCAATTAAACAGCTACATGTGACCTCACCCTTAGAAGTAACCAATAAAAAAAAAAAGGCTAAAATTTTTTCATTTTGACAAAAGAGGCTACTGTGCAAAATGTTAAACAGTTAAAGCATGTGAAATAATTTCAATTTACATGTTAAAATCGGGTCCATGAAAAAAAAAGTTCCTTTGCACCTGCCCTGTACCAGGTGCAGATTTGCACCAAAATTGGCGCAAAAACGGCAAAATGATGCACAGAACATCTGGAAAACTAAGATACATGAGGCACACTGCAAAAGGTGCAGACCAAGGCATATTTGAAGAAGAACAGAGTTAAAAGTTGCAAAAATGTCACTAAAAATAGACAATTTGGCTAGCTGAAACCATGAATCCAAAAAAATAGTACAGTAATAATAATTGCATTCAGCAGTTTTGTAAGTTTGTCAAAATTTGCACAACTTTTGATATTACTAAATAAAGCATTTAAAATCCCAAATGTTTTTTTGTACTACATTTTGACATTGCTGTCTAAAATGAACTTTAAAAAAAAGATTTTACCTGAATTTTTTTTTTTAACTTGGTAAAGTTAGACAGGTCAGTGCTGTCTAGTATTTTTTACATTATAGCAACAAAAAATCCCAGTTAATAAATACATGTAACTTTAGTCTAAACAGTTGATTTTGTTAGATAAATACAACTAATCCACTGAAAATCGGAGCAATTGTGGAACAGTCCTAAAAAAAGTGTGAAAAATAGTCTACGCAAAATTGTGCAACATTTTTGTTCTAATGTTTAGAAGAAAGGTAGTGATAAATCTTACCCATTGAGATTTTTATTTGTACTATAGATATATGTGATCTTGCTCTACAACATACCGTATTGCGCTGTTTACAGTATTTTAATGTAACAATACAAGGCAAAACAATTTTTGTAACAATAATTATCATATTCTTGGATAAGCTACCTATAAATGTTAAAGGCCCTTATAGGTTTAAAACGAGTATGTAATTATTCTCATTTACATTGCATAACATAAGCCGGTTTACAGCTCTATTTGGGCTAATGAAGTCATTGACATAGAATACAAAGCATCCTGATCTGAATCAGTCTCGGCTTAAAAGTCAATACGTGTCATTCTGAAGTCAGTTATCTGCTGAAACCGAGGAAGTATAGATTGCAGGACTAGTCCAAGGCCTGTGTTTGTTAGATTAAGTATCATACATCCGGCAATGAGTATTTGCATCCAAGGTACAGAAAACATTTAGTCTCATTAACCTCTCTTTTACCCTGACATACAAATAGAGTAATAACTGCAGAGTAGCTCGGTGATCAGTCAGAAATTAACAACTTCTGAATAATATTTCTCTATTTTCCTGCATTTTGGCATAGATTTATTCTTTCCTCGTTACAAAACAGGCTAATGTTAATTGGATTTTCCAGAAATTGTGTTAAGAAATAAGAAAGTTAGGAACAGGTACTGATCCGAGGGATTACAATCAATTTACAAAGATGTGGATTATGAAGTGAAATACATAACATATCAGTAAGAACTCAAGCACTTGTATTTTTATTAACTTATTATTATAATAATATTGAATTATATCCCCTTTTGTGGTTTTCTTCAAGATATTTGCAGAGGATGTAGCTAAAAGACCAGAAATCAATGATTATGAGAGTTGTTCAAATATTTTTCCCAAATAGTTTACATACACAGTGGAAACCAGAAGTGTACGTACACTATATAAAAAGACACAAATGTATATTTGTTTTATAATCTGACATGAAATCAGAATAAACTTTTCCCGTTCTAGGTCAATTAGGATTAGGAGCATTACTGTATATACTAGAGTATATGCCGACCCGAGTATAAGCCGAGACCCCTAATTTTACCACCAAAAACTGGGAAAACCTATTGACTTGAGTATAAGCCGAGGGTGGGAAATGCATTGATCAAAGACCCCCCCAGTATATAGCCAGCAAGCCCCTAGTGGCATATAGCCAGTGAGTCCCCAGCAGTATACAGCCAGCCTATCCCAGTAGTATACAGCCAGCCCAGCCTCCCCCTGTAGTATACAGCAAGTCCAGCCTTCCCCCAGTAGTATGCAGCCAGCCCAGCCTGCCCCCTGTAGTATACAGCCAACCCAGCCTGCCCCCAGTAGTATACAGCCAGCCCAGCCTGCCCCCAGTAGCATACAGCCAGCCCAGCCTGCTCCCAGTAGTATACAGCCAGCCCAGCCTGCCCCCAGTAGTATACAGCCAGCCCAGCCTGCTCCCAGTAGTATACAAACAGCCCAGTCTGCCCCCAGTAGTATACAGCCAGCCCAGCATGCCCCCAGTAGTATACAGCCAGCCCAGCCTGCCCCTAGTAGTATACAGCGAGCCCAGCACTAAAAAAAAAAACCTATATACTCACCCTCCGGTGGCCCCGATGCGCAGCGCTGCTCCCCCGATGTCAGCGCAGGTCCTCTTCTGGCTTCCGCGCCTGTCTTCTGTCTTCAGTAACATCCTGCAGGGCGTGGCCACGTTCTTCCTGGACGGCAGGCGCATAGTATGACGTGTCCGCTGCTGACGTCATACTATGCACCGGCCGGGGGTAAAACATGGTGGCACCATGCAGAATGTTACTGAAGAAAGGAGACAGAAGAAGACAGAAGAGGACCCGCGCTGACATTGGGGGCACAGCGTGGACATGGGGGGAGCAGCGCTGCGCATCGGGGCCGCTGGAGGGTGAGTATATAAGTTTATTTTTTTAAGTGCTGGGCTGGGCTTTATTGACTCATAGAAATCAGAAGGAACTTGTAACGCAGCACATCCATAAAACTTGAAGCTTTATTGGGAATAAATTAAAACATATATAGCAGTATGGGACGGATTACCGCCTACGCGTTTCGAGCAGTCTCCTGCTCTTAGTCATGGCATGGTAACAATGAAATGAGGTAAAACTTAAAAAGAAAACGTCCACCAATGTGCTTTTAGTGGGGCGTGTACTTGCGTCACATGATGAGAGCGTGTTACCATAGAGAGGCGTCCCGGGGCCGGAAATATTAATCAAAAAGCATATACCGGTTAAAAATAAACAATAAATAAGCAAAGGCAAAACGGGAAAAACACCTCCAAAGGAACAGGCGAAACACCCGAAAAACGCAAGTACACTTAGTTCGACACAAAAATTATTCCCTCAACGTTGTATTTTACAATGCTTCTTGGTTAGTGAAATACACGACAGGTTATAAAGCGATGTTATTTATCCATGGAAAAAGAAGCTTAAAAACCTTGGGCGGATGAAAAGACATGTCTAAACAGTTAAATAGGATCACAGAGTATGAGAGAGATAATAAAGGTAGCAAAAATTAAATGCAATACAATAATGGATCCATAATGTAAACATGGGTATGTATACAAAGACACGGAAGTAAACAGGCATACACATGCACAAACAGTATGATTTAAGATTAAGGAATATATCTCAAAAGAAGTAGGAAAGATCTGTTCTGGCATTCAGACCTGTCGGCATACGTGTGTCCAAACGGAAAATCCACAGAGCTTCTCTTTGTAAGAGGATTTTTCTTATATCACCCCCCCTTTTTGGTGGATAGATTTTTTCTATACCATAGAATTTAAGAGAAGACAAATCCCCAAGATGTACACTAGAGAAATGTCTGGATGCACCTGACATATTGTGCAAGGGATCTTTTATACTATCTCTTAGATGTTCAGCAATCCTAGTTTTTAATTTTCTAGTTGTGCATCCCACATACAGAACATTACAACTGGTACATTCTATGACGTAAACTACATACACAGAATCACAATTGATGAAAGATTTTATGTTATATCTTTTAGAAGCATCTGATGTTTGGACAAAATCAGAGCGTCTAGTATAGACACAGACATTACACCGGGATGAACCACAACGATGAAAACCTTTAGTTTTCAACCAAGTTTTATTATTTTGGTTGCTAAGTTTTCCTCTCGTAAACAAACTAGGTGAAAGTATGGAACCTAGAGATTTACCTCTTTTAGATATAAAATTACATCCCTCTTTTAGGATGGCATGAAGTTTCTCATCCTGGTAAAGTATGGGTACATTTTTTTTCAAAATTTTAACAACCTGATCGTAATCTGTACTGTAATGTGTGGAAAACGTAACCTTATTATCTCTCAGAGATGCACTAGATCTATTGGGTCTTTTTGATGAAGTTCTTTTAGATGAAAGAAGGTCAAACCGATTTTTCTTGTCATTGATTTTGAGAGCTCTGGTTATCATCCATCTGGGATAATTTCGGGCAGACAATCTAGAGCTTAAAGTTCTGGTCTGTTGTAAATAAACCTCTTTTTTTGAGCAGGCTCTCTTTAGTCGGGTATATTCCCCCACAGGGATCGATTTAATTGTATGTATGGGGTGACTGCTTCGGGCATCTAAAATGGTATTTCCTGCTGTGGGTTTCCTATATAAATCTGTGAAAACCTTAGTATCTGTGGAGCATGCTTCCAATGTCACATCAAGGAATGAAATTTTATGTTTTTCCACATTGTAGGTGAAACCCAGATTCAGGTTATTATCATTGAGGTAGGTAACAAAGTCTGGCACGGACGGCACATCTCCCGACCACACAATCAGTATGTCGTCGATGTACCGCCCGTACCAGACGATGTCACCCCCAAACCGATTCCGATCCGAGTAAATATATTCTTCCTCCCACCAGGACATAAAAAGGTTCGCCAATGAGGGCGAAAAACGTGCCCCCATTGGCGAACCCTTTATTTGTAGAAAAAACATGTCATCGAAAGAAAAATAATTGTGTGAGAGTAAAAATTTGACTGTATCTATAATGAACTCACACAATTCTTCTGTATAGTCACTAAATTTATACAGGTGATGTGCCAGGGCTACTATAGCCAAATCGTGGGGGATAGAACTATAAAGGGCATTGACATCACATGTGATCCACATGTAATGGCTCTGCCAGACAAATGATTCGAAGGAGCAGAGCACTTCCTTACTGTCTTTGAGGTAACCTGGTATGATTGTTACCAAGGGTTGAAGTAAACTGTCCACCCATTCACATAGTTTTTCATTTAGTGAACCTATACCGGATATAATAGGTCTTAAAGGAGGAGGAAAGATATCCTTATGGATTTTGGGTAATCCATGAAATATGGGAATAATAGGGTTGGATGGACATAAATAGTTCTGATGCTTCTCCAATATGATGCCTAAATCAATACCTTCTTGTATTATGGACCTGATTTGTTCCTTGAAGATTGGGGTAGGGTCAGATTTTAATATTCTGTAAGTATTGTCATCAGATAGAATATTCATGGACATTGTTCTGTAAAGATCTCTGTCAAGAGCAACAACCTTACCCCCCTTATCTGCCATCTTTATAATAATATAGTCATTAGTTTTTAAACTATATAAGGCAGATCGAAGATTGGGGGCAAGGTTGTTGTCTCGGCAGGATGGTTGTGAATCATAAAGTTTAATCAGATCTCGCTCCACAGAAGACTGGAACTGGTCCATAGCTGGCACTCTAGAATTAAATGGATAAAATTCTTTGTTGGATGCATATAATGGGACTGAGTGTATATTCCTCTCTGTGTCTGATCTATCTCTCATACTTTTGAGATTGAGTAAAACACATTGGTCCCTGAACTCCAGATCTTTATATTCATTTATGTCATGTGAGCTCAGTTCAGAAACATCTTCCACATCGTGGCTACATTCAGAGAAATGACGTTTCAAAGTTAGAGACCTAACAAAACGGTTAACATCTAGCACAGTATTAAATAGGTCAAAGCGTTCAGTGGGTACAAAATTAAGTCCTTTTTCCAGGACTTTAATCTGATCGGAAGAAAACACACATGCAGATAGATTTAAAAAACTGCTATTCTCACTATCATTAGAAATTTCATTCAATGTGGATGTTTCTTTTTGCTGCGGGTTGTGTAATTCTTGTCCCCTGAAGCGGTACCGCCTGTGTCTCTTGCCCCCCCTCCGTCTCCGTTTTTTGAGGATTCAGATGAATTTTCGTTCTTATTTTTGGAATTTTTATTTTTGTTTTTATTTTTGATAATGTTTTGATTTGTCACATTAGATGTTTCCAAAGGATTGGATGAGTCAGAGTCCGTCGCAACTAAATCAGAGTCGAATTCAGATGAACTGAAAGACACTTTCCTGACGTATGATTTGTTTCTATATCTTCTTTTATTTCTTTTTTTCAGAATGGATCTAGGAGTATCTGATTCCGTTGGTCTTTTGGTGTAAATATAACCTGTAGAATAGTCTTCTGAGTCCCTTAGGAATTTTTTCTTTTTTACTTCCATTATGGATTCTTCAGCTTTGGAGACACTGGTGTGAATAGCATCCAACTGTGTTTGACGTTCTGCTGTGATGGTAAATTCTCCCAAAGACTGCTCCACAATTTCAATTTCTTGTTTAAGAGTAACAAGTTTGTTTGCTTCCTCCTCTACAATTAATTTCATTAACGCTAGTGAGCAATCAGAGAGTGTTTTGTCCCATTTTAGCAAGAAATCATCATTGTATACGGTGGTGGGTCTTTTTCTAATACGAAGTCCCCTGGGGATCATATTTTTCGTTATATATGAACTTAAAGAGTTGTGGTCCCACCACGTTTTTAATTCTTGCATAAGTAGTTTGTCCAATTTGTGGAGGGTGTCTTTGAGTTCGACATCCTTAGCCATAGTGTCCATGTTAACACTGAAAATTTCCGCAAGTTTGCGGTTTCTTTCATCCAGCACCTGGTGTGTGACTCGGGTGGTGTAGTTCACAGCTGATTCCATCATTAACATCATTGTAAATTTTTACCAATCCACCGTAACTTTATGTACCTAAATCTATCCCTTTGAACAATATCAAATTCGTGTGCTAATATTTCAAAAGATTTAAAAGACCCATGCTCAAATAGTTGAGATATAAATCTTACCCCTTTGGCTATCCATCTTTTGTATCCTGTAATTATATCCCCTGTTATGGTAGTATTATCCCAGATCGGAGCCTCCTCTGTCCAAGCCTTTATACCAAATATTTTCCTTAATTTAAGCCAACTCTGTCTTGAAGTTTCCAACATAGAAACAGTTCTAACATTATCTTGCACTGGGGAGAGTCCTGTCTCCAATATGTTTATGAACTGTAATTTCCTATCCTGAAGTTTGAGTAGTTCAGCATATATACTAGCGATTTCACCAGATGTTTCTTTTAGGGCCGCTGCTACTTGGGCTGCAACAAAATAAAATCTCCAATTTGGAAGTGATACTCCTCCATCCTCCCTTAAGCATTGTAGAACTTTCTTCTCAATTCTGGGTTTCCCCCCCC